>NW_004949175.1:1778802-1798938 GCF_000317375.1 Microtus ochrogaster
GGGCTGATTAGAAGCCAAGGACAATGGCATGGGATTTTGATCCTACTTAATGTGCTGGCTTTGTGGGAGCCTAGCCAGTTTGGATGTTCACCTTCCTAGATATGGACGGAGAGGGGAGGACCTTGGACTTACCACAGGGCAGGGAACCCTGACTGCTCTTTGGACTGGAGAGGGAAGGGGAGAGGAGTAGGAGGAGGGGAAGAAGGGTGAGAGGAAGGGGAGAAGGGTGGGAGGAGGGGGAGGGAAATGGGAGGCTGAGAGGAGGCGGAAACTTGATTTTTTTTTTTCCTCTTCTCAATAAAAAAAAAAAAAAACTTAAAAAAAAAGAAACTTCTTTCTCAACAAATGGAGAATGATTCAGAAAAACTGAACCAATCAACACACAGACTTCTGGGACCCAGTACTGATAGATCTACAATTCAACTTCTGCACTGAAGGCCCAGGAACCTTTGAAGAAGAGAAGGGAGGAAAGATTGTATGAAACAAAGGACCAGGGAGTTTGCAGTGAGCCCGAGTCTACTCCACATATCAGAAGCCATACCCATGAACTCTCACCAACACAGTGGTCTAAATATGACCTGCACAAGGAAGACTCCAAGCCATGCTTACACGAAAGGGAGTAAGCTCAATCCTAGACCAAGAACTACAAACAACTAAGAAATGAGGAGGATAGGAAAATACTCTCCTTGAGGAAGAGCATACCAACTGGTTATCTAAAACCAAATGGTTAACCCTGAAAACTTACACATACAAGCAACATTACCTGGACTGAATGGGTTATATTTATATATTTAAATATATAATATTATGTAAGGTTGGGGCAGTGTGGTGGCTTAAAGGAAAATGCTCCCAGAGAGAGCGACACTATTAGAAGGTATGGCCTTATTGGAGGAAGTGTGTCACTGTGGACCTTAAAGGCAGGCTTTGAGGTCTCATATATCATCAAGATTCTATCTAGTGTCTCAAGACACTTCCTGTTGCCTGCAAGATGTAGGATTCTCAGCTGCCATGTCTGCCTGCACGCCATCATGTCCCACCATGGTGATAATGGACTGAACCCTGAAATGTAAGCAGGCTGCCCCAATTAAATGTTTTCCTTTGAAAGAGTTACTGTGGTCATCATGTCTTCATCATGTTTTAGGGTTTAGCAAGAGAAACCCTGAAACTATTACAGGCAGTAGTCAGTGTTGACATTTAAAACAACAGCAACATTGAAATGCTAGAAGAGCACTGCTTTATGAGAGACAGGGGGGAAGAGGAGGGGAGGAAAGGGGAGGAGAGGAGAAGAGGGGAGGAGAGGGGAGGGGAGAGGAGGGGAGGAGACTTATATACAGGAGAAGACCTGTGGACCATTCATACTTATATTCCTTCAGGTTTGGAATCTGGTTAGTTTTGGTTAATGAATAACTGGTACTTAAATATGAGATACATAATTATAAAATTGCTGAAGAAGTTTCTGGTCAGGAATTGGAAACTAAACTCTAACTTCGAGTGGCTTGTTGGCCTCTGATTTTTCTTCCTTCTGTGTAGTCCAGCAATTCAGCAACCATGATGTATAAAAGGGCTGTGCCACAGAGCGTAAAATCCACTTGGGCTGTTTTCAACACACATTCACCTTTGGGGAAGGACACATCCAACCTAGACTGTTTTATTTATTTTATAGTTTAGCTTTTAAATGCAATTTATTCATTTTTGATATTATACTATAATTATATCAAGTTGCTTTTGCATGATTTATTTGACAATAATCACATCCTAACATTGCTCACCATCATAGTTAGGACTTGCATTATCATATAATTTTATTGTGAAAGCATACCTACACTAATATCACTTAAAGACGTCACTGAGGCCATGCCATTATCCCTAGTGCTCACTATAAGTATAACTGCTGTAATCTGGAAGTTGTTATTAATGAGCTAATGAACAGTGCCCTATACTATTCAAAACTGTAATATGGTCAGATGGTTTTGTAGATTTGAGTTCCTCACTATGCCTATGATTATATGCTATGAGATTGGTTCCGACTGTTTCATTACATACTGAAATCAGAGTAACGTATATTGTATAATTCACATAACTGATCACAGAGAGTCATTGGAAGCCTGAAGATAAAAACTGGGCAGTATCTTATAATCAGAGGATGTTCTGAAAGGAAACTATATAATATTGCTCAGTTTAGTATGAAACAAGCACTTGCAGATTATACTTTTATTTTTTTCCTTTTATTGAAAATAGATTCTTTTCTCATGCAATATATCCTGATTGCAGTTTCCTGTCCCTCTACCCCTCCAAGTTTCTTCCCCCTCCCTTCCAGATTCACACCCTTTCTGTTTCTCATTAGAAAAGAGTAAGATTCTAAGAGATTAACAGCAAGCATAACAAAATACCATAAAGCAGAAACCGTGAGATTTAACCTAGCAAGGCAAGCAAACAGAGAAAAGAGCCCCAAGAGTGGCTTTAACCAGTCTGGATTCTTTAAGGAGTTCCATCAGACCCTATTGGCCAACAACTCACTTGAATGAAACCCAGTATTGGAAGTCTTGTTTGTTGATAAAAGATGGCTAGTTTGGACTTCAGATCCCCATCATTAAGAGACCTCATTAGGATTAACTTCATATATTTTAGGAAATTTACACTGTGCTAAGTTTCCAAACCACTCTTCAAATGTCCCTCAAATCCTGATTTCTCTCCTTGCATTCCTACCCTCAACTTTATTTCTCTTCCCCTTCCCAATCTGTTTATCCCATTCCTGCTCCACCATCCCCAATCCACCTGTAAAATTGATTCTATTTCTTCCTCCAAGGGAGATCCATGCATACCACTAGTCCCTTCTTCTATATCTAACCTCTCTGGATCTGCAGATTGTAGTTGATTATCATTTATTTAACCCATAATATCAGATATAAGTATACATACCATATCTTTCTGGGTCTGGGTTACGTCACTAAGTATGAATCCTTTATAGTTCCACCCATTTGGCTGAGAATTTTATAATGTCTTTTTTTTAACAGCTAAATTCTATTCTGTGAATGTATCACATTTTCTTTACCAATTCTTCAGTTGAGTGCCATCTAGTTTGTTCCCAGTTTCTGGAATAGAGAAGCAATTGACATGGTTGAGTGACAATCATACCACATGAACATATGCTCAACTATGTTCATAGCAGCATTATTTTTCATAGCCAGAGACTGGAAACAACCTAAATTTCCCTCGACTGAAGAATGGATAAAGAAAATGTGGTACACTTATACAATGGAATACTACACAACAGAAAAATTAATGACATCTTGAAATTTGCTGGATGGATCTAGAAAACAGCACATTGAGTGAGGTAACCCAGACTCAGAAAGACAAATATCATATGTACTCACTCATAAGTGGCTTTTAGACATAAAGGAAAGAAAATCAGCCTACAATTTACAATCCCAGAGAACCTAGACAGCAAAGAAGACTCTAAGAGAGACATACATGGATCTAACATACATGGGAAGTAGAAAAGGACAAGATCTCCTGAGTAAATTGGGAGCATGGGTATCATGGGAGAGGGTAAAAGGGGAGGGGAGAGAAAGAGAGGAGAATGAAGAAAAATATATAGCTCAAATAAAGCAATTTTTAAAAAAAGGAAAAAAACATGGTTGAATGAGTAACCTTGTGATAGGATAAAGTATCATCTGAGTATAGCTGGATATAGAGGTTGATTGGTTCCCATCTTTCTGAGAAACCACCATATTGATTTCCATACTGTCTGTACAAGTTTATATTCCCGTCAGCAATGGATGTGTATTTCGCTGACTCCATATTATCGCCATGAGTTGTGATGACAGCTGATGACATCCTGAGCTGTCACTTGTGTAATTGATTTTAGCCATTCTTACAGGTGGAAAAAGAAAACTCAAAGTAATTTTAATTTGAATTTCCCTGATGGCTAAAGTCAGGAATTTCTTAAGTCAGGAATTCTCATCTTTGCTAATGCTGTAACCCTTTTCAATACAATTCCTTATATTGTGGTGATCCTTAACCACAAAATCATATCATCTCTATTTCATAACTGTAATTTTACTACTGTTTTGAGTAGTAATGTAAATATATGATGTGCTAGATATATGTGACCCCCAAAGGGATTGCAACCCACAGTTTGAGAACCACTACTTTAAGTGTTTTTTCAGTCATTTGAGTTTTCTCTATAGAGAATTCTTTGCTTAGATCTTACCTTTTTTTTATAATTGAATTATTTGCTTTTTTGATATCTTGAGTTCTTTATATAAGTTAAATATTAGTCCTCTGTCAGATGTGGAGTTGGTAAAAATCTTTTCCTATTCTGTAGGCTTCCAATTTGTTGGAACTACAGTGTCATTTGCATTATAGAAACTATTATAGAAACTACTTTAAGGTCCCAATTATAATAATTTATATAATAAAATATAATAATGCTGTATAATCAGTGTTCAGTTCAGAAAGTCTTTTTCTGGGCTGATAAGTTCTTCTGTAAGGTTCAGTGTATCTAGTTGTATGTTGAGATCTTTGGTCCACTTGGATTTGAGTTTTGTGCATAGTGATAGATATGGATTTATTTGAATTCTGCTATAGGCAGCTATCCATTTTGACCAGCACTAATTACTGAAGGTGCTATCTTTTTTTCTAGTGTGTATTTCTAGCTTCTTTATAAAAAATCAGATGACCATGAGTGTGTGGACTTACATCTCAGTCTTCAACTTAATACACTGTTGATTGTGTCTGTTTTGTGCAATACCCTGCTGCTTTTATTATAGCTCTGTAGTACAACTTGGAATAAGAAATGATGAGATCTCCAGCAGTTCTTTTATTATTCAAGATAGCTTTAGCTATTCTGAGTTTTTGTTGTTGTTATTTTTGTTGTTTTTCCATATGAAATTGAGAATTGTCCTTTCAAGGTCTGCAAAGAATTGCCTTAGAATTTTGATGGGGATTGCATTAAATTTGTAGACTGCTTTTTGTAGGATGGCCATTTTTACCATGTTAATCCTATGGGTTAACAAGCATAGGAGATCTTTCCATCTCCTGATATTTTCTTCAAATTCTTTCTTTAAAGTTTTGATGTTTTCATCATACAAATTATTCACTTGCTTGGTTAGAGTTACCAAAAGATATTTTTTGTTATTATTTGTAGCTATTGTGAAAGGCATTTCCCTGATTTCTTTCTGTGTCTGTCATTTGTACATAAGAGGACTCTTGACTTGTGTGAGTTAATTTTATATCCAGCTACTTTGCTGGAAGGTTTTTATCAACTATAGTTGTGTCTCACATGTATGCCGTCATATCATTTGCAAGTAAAGAGACACTTTGACTTCATTCTTCCCAATTTATACTCCTTTGATCCCCTTCAATTATCTTATTACTCTAGCTAAGCCTTTAAATAGTATATTGAATAGGTATGGAGAGAGTATACAACTTTCCTTCCCCCCTGATTTTAGTGAAATTGCTTTGAATTTCCCTACATTTAAATTGATGTTGGCTATAGGCCTGCTATAAACTGACTTTACTATGTTTAGGTATGTCCTTCTATTCCTAATCTCTCCAGTACTTTTTTTTTCTGAAAAAGTGTGAAATTTTGTCAAAGGCCCTTTCTGTATCTAAATAGATGATCATGTGATTTTTTTCTTTCAGTTTGTTTACATGGCAGACTACACTTATTGGTTTTTATATACCAAGTCATCCCTGCATCTCTGGGATGAAGCCTACTTGATCGTGATGTGTTTCTGTATTTGGTTTGCAAGCATTTTATTAAGTATTTTTGTATCTATGTTCATAAGGGAAATTGATCTGTAATTCTCTTTCTTTGTTAGGTCTGTATGTTATTTGGATTTCAGGGCAATTATGACCTCAAAATGATTTGGGCCATATTTCTTTTATTTCTATTCTGTGAAATAATTTGAGGACTATTGTATTAACTCTACTTTAAAAATCAGGTAGAATTTTGTGCTAAAACAGTCAGGTCCTGAGCTTGTTTTGGTTCAGAGATTTTAATGACTGCTTCTTTTTCATTAGAGGTTACAGGTCTATTTAACTTGCTTATCTAATCTTGACATAACTTTGGTAAGTGGTATGTATCAAAAAAATATCCATTTCTTTTCGATTTTCCAATTTGGTGGAGTATAGCTTTCTAAAGTATGTCCTTATGCTTCTCCAGATTTCCTCAGTGTCTGTTGTTATGCCCCCCTTTCATTCTTATCATTTTATTGGATATTCTCTCTGTCATTTACTTACTTTGCATAAAGGTTTGTTAATTTTAATTTTTAAAAAGCCAACGCTGTTTCATTGATTCTTTGTTTTGTTCTTTTTGTTTCTATCCTATTGATTTCAACCATGAGTTTGATTATTTGCTATCAGGTACTCTTGGTGATTACTTCCTTTTGTTTTAGAGCTTTCAGATATGCTTTTAAGTTGGTACTATGAAATCTCTTCCATTTTGAGTGGCTTTTTTTTTAATTACATACTTAGTACTATGAACTTGCCTCTTAGAACCACTTTTATTGTATTCTGTAAGTTTGGATATGCTATATATTCATTTTCATTGAATTCTAGAAAGTATTTAATTTCTATGTTTGCTTTTGTCTTGAATCATTTTTCATTCCGTAGAGACTTGGTCAGTTACCATAAGTTTGTGGTCTTCCTGTTGTTCCTATTGTTTTTTCATATTCAGCTTTAATCTCTGGTAGTCTGGTAAGATGCAGGGAGTTTTTCTTAATTTTCTTGTATCTGTTAAGACTTCCTTTGAGTCTGAGCATGTGGTCAATTTTGGAGAAAGTTTCATAAGATGCAGAGAAGAAGGTATAATCTTTTATGTTTGGGTGAACTATTCTGACAGATTACTTTTTATATTACTTTTTATAAGAACGAAAATGTCCTCAATTTAGTTACTACTCTATGAGATTAAGATTGGAAATTTGTCCTGAGAAATCTTTCAAAGAATATTCTTTTACTTACTCAGCCGACATCTGTGTTTTGCTGAATGTGAGCCCTGACGTGTGGAGAGAGTCTGGGAGAGACTATCTAGTGTGGGTGGGCTTGTGGAAAATGTGTGAAACCATATGACTGTGGAATCTACAAGCTTGCATAAAACACTGTAATGTTCTGATCTCATCCTGAACAAGGACAAGTCAAATACTCCTTCAAATGGCAATGGCCTAGCATGCCATAGAGGAAAACTAGAGCTGACTGGTTAGGGAAAAGGAAAATCTGGAGATCGTCACCTGTGAGCAAAGTCACAGAGGAAAGAATTGGTCTCAGATCACAGGAAGGCCGAGTGTGCAAGTCAAGAGCAGTTTAATTCCAAGATTAGGTGTTCTGAATTCCTCTCTTTGCACTTGGGAGCTAGTGACAAGCACAAAGAAGACTTTAAAGGCTTGTTTAAAGTCAGCATTGGCTTCTGCTTAAATGTTACTCAAATTTTCACCAGAGTTGAAAGTGTCTCTTGCAAGCCATTTAATTTGTTACCCATCTCAACTGATCTTTAACATGTTTCTTATTTTGTTAGACGAGTGTTATTGCAGTGGTACCCAGTATTCTCTGGAGGGAAGGGGGAACAACAGTGTGTGTAAGGGAAAGCTTGTGGTCTTTATCAATTATATGACTGAGAGAGGATTAACATCCAGAATATACAAATAACTCAAAAAAAATAAATCTCAAGGAAGCAAATAGCCCAATTAATACATGGGGAATGAAATTAAATTGAAAGTTCTCAAAGGATAAAAAAACAAATGTTTGAAAAACACTTTTTAAATGATCAACATCCTTAGCCATCAGAGAAATGCAAATGGAACTACCCTGAAATTTCATTCTACATCAGTCATAATTGTCAAGATAAAAACAAAAAATAAAAACAGATGACAGCTCATACTGGTAAGGACACAGGAAAGGGGGAATGTTTATTTGCTGCTGGTGAGAGTGCCAACTGGTGCAACCACTGTGAAAATCAGTGCAGAGGTTTCCTTTTAAAAACTGGGGATATATCTACCCCAAGAACCATGTATATCATTCTTGAGCATTTTACCCAAAGGATTCTACAGCCTACTATAGAGATAGCTGCTCATCCATGTTCATTGCTCCTATATTTACAATAGCCAGGAAATACTAGCAACTTAGATGTCCATCAACTGATGAATGGACAATGAAAACATGGTACATTTATGATATGGAAAATTATTCAGCGCTTAATGAGAATTAAAGTATGAAAATTGCAGGTAAATGAACGGAGCTAGAAAATAAATCATCTTGAGTGAGGTAACCCACACCCCAAAAGAGAAACACTACATGTTTCCTTTTATATGTAGATGTTAGCTTTTATCTTGAGATATGTGTGCATTTGATATAATGAGAGGTGAAGAAACTAGAAAGGGACCACAGGAAAGGAGAGGAACTTTTAAGCAGTGGGAAATAGAATATAGTGTTATAAAGGGGTAGAAGAAAATTGGAATAGGAATGATTAAAGGAAAATAGGGAAGGAAGGTCAGGGTGGAAGGAATATAAAGAAGGAAGATTAACACTAAGAGATTTTTTAAAAAGCTATATTGAAACCTACCACAGAAGAAGATTCCTAGTATAAATACAAAAAAAGAGTTTAAATGGAGTTTTGCTATAATGGCAGGACAACTACTAACTAAATACTATAAGCCATCAATTAAAAGCCCCATTACTAGGAAAAATTCACATTTTTATGAGTTGTTGGCTGGTTGGGTCCCATAGACACCCATAGATTATAGGCTGTTGCAATTGCTCTTGGTTGTTCTCTAGCATGCAGAAGTAAGATCCTATATCTGAGGACATCACCTACTCATGGAGAAATAAAGAGGATAATTTATCTCTACTGCCTATCATTTTAGGATTGTAGTCGTAAAAGGTATTAGGTATGATATTGGAGTGAAAAGGTAATGACCAGTCTTACACAGCCATGAACCCTGGAGCTACAGTGATATATCTAGCCAGATAAGTCGATTGGTACAAAAATAACACAAACATTACAGGAGTAACCAATCCCTTTCTTAGTGGATTTAAGGCCAGCTTCATGAACTAGTATTCATGCCTGATATTTTTAATGGGGCCAAGAATTTTTGGGTCTACGGGTCATAGACCCAGAAGAAGAACACACTACTATTGTTCTGCTAAATGGACATAGTATGAAAATGTCTACTAATGACATATTGCTATGCCCATATATCAGTACATCTCTCAATTCTCAGCAGTTCTGCTTAATTGGAGCATATGCCAATAAAAAAGAGACGTACAAATGGCCGACATGTAGAGAATAAGAGACTTTGGAGTGCTCAGTCTTAAATGGACAGGAAATTTGTAAAAGTCAATAATAGCTGATAACTTCAATGAAACAGTATTTTATGTACACAACAGGGAAGACACATCTGCAAACTAACAGCAATTGTGACAACTTGCACAAGACTTACACAAGGCCAAGCCAAACAAAATCCGTGTATTAAGAGTATGCACATAGTCCCACCTTTAGTTAAGGAGATATTGTCATTTTTACATCTACTTTGAAAGGCAGAGTCCATTTTCTTTAATGGTATGGTCTATGGTATATTAATCATACTCCAGGGCAGACCGTGGACATGGTTGATGGAAAAAAACGAAAGAAATCAGTTGGATGAGTAGAGAGGTAGGGATGTATCTGAGAGGAGTTTGGGGTAAATGTGTCAAGCTTTCTTATGTGACATCTTGAAAGGAATAATAAAAGTATTGTTTTAAAAATCTACATGAGGTGACAGCACTCTGCCCCAGGAGGAGGCACTAGTACAGACACCTGTGTCCTTGTTTGGGGACGCAGATTCTGGCCTGCACATTGCTTTCTATGACTCTACTTAGAAAGAGGTGAGATATAGGTTTAGAGGAGCCCTTATTCTCTGCCTTTACCTGTGGCTCTTCCATCACTCAGAATTTCCCTGAAGAAACCTTTCATGACCATCTTTCTGCCCTTTCCACTTCAAAAAAGAATTCTAGAAATACTATGGATCTTTACAACTAACACTTAATGTCAACTATCCCCACCTCTCTTTGGTCACGCTCACAGTATTTTGAGAATAAAACCACATACAAAATCCAAAAGGCAAAAATGTCTGATGGACATAATGAGCTGTATATGTGGGCATATTTAGGGCAAGTGCTGGACTGTCCTGGACATGGGCCAAGCCTCTAAATATTATCAGTTCCATACTCGGTGGCCTGCAGAGCTGCTGTTCAGAGGCCTGCTCCAATAAGTCAGAGAAGTATACAACAGCCTTTTGATAAGAAGAGCACATTTTAAAACTGAATTCTTAAAACACAAGTAGTCAAGCTTGAATTTGAAACAAGTGACTGGTGAGTCCCCTACAGCTTGTCTTTCAACTGCCTTCCACTAAACTTCCAGGAAAAGCACCTCCTTTATTGGGAATAAATATCAATTATTATTTCAATTTGGTAGAAGAAAAATCTTTTGATTTTCCTACAGTGCCAATGTGTATTTCTTGAAGGATAGTGGCCTGGAACCTTAATGTTTCCCGCACTTGTCCTCCAAAAATCCAGCTCCTTGAGATGACTCCAGTGAGTCTGGAGGGGAAATTAAAAATCTCCTGAGAGAAGTTTGCAAAGCCAGGCAGTAAACCTCTGCTTCTTTCTTTTTTCTTACAGTGTGTTCTCTCCAACTTGCTCTGGGCAAAATCCCCTTTCATCAAGCTGTGGGATAAATTCAAAGTGAGTAGCAGAAATGACAACTTATCTTTATTTCTACATGGAAATGTGGTTTCTCCAGATGTTTCTAATGTTCCAAATATTCAACCCTGAACAAGGCCACTGGTCTAAGAGGCTGTGCTCAGTGATGGTGCTTCTGTGTTACACACATACACACACCACACACAGACATACACACCACACACAGACATACACACCACACACAGACACACACACCACATATACACATACACACACACCACACACAGACACACACACACACCACACGCACACACACACATACACACCAGTGACATAGCTTAAATCTGAATACAAAATAGCATCTGAAGTGCAACTTTTCTTCTTGGCCACGGTGACTGGTTAGACATAGATGCCAGGCAACTGCCTTGTTTATAGACTAACTAACAGTGTGAGAGCCGCTATTCAACCCAGAGCATGGAGGAGTGGGTGAATCATTCCCAAGGCTGATTTCCAAGACCACAGTCAATCAGAACAGCAACCCAGAAGAGACATCAAGAGAACCCCACACCACAGGAAAATCTCCTGTGTTCTGAGGCTCTAGAGATCCAGAGCAAAGGGATGACGAGAGACAAAGCTTCCACAGCTGGCACATGGCTTAGCTAAAACAACTCTTTGGGATTGAACTTTCCCATAGGGAAGGGATAGAAGCTGTGGCCAGAAGATGAGGCCTTCAGAAGAGTGTTATGATAGTGTAGGCTACTGACCGTGACGCCAGACATTTATAGATAATCACCTATAGTATTTCTTTTTTATAAATCACATGTAGCATTTCTTCCATGTTGATATTAGTGAGATCAGTGTAATATTTCACAGTGCACATTGACCAAACTCGGCATCCCACTATCTACCTTACACTGTTTTCCTAATTTTTAGTAATCATTGTTTAACATTATTTTTATTTTTTAAACCTTCTACTATGAGAGATGGCATGTGGCCTGTGTCATTCTATGTCTGGCATCATGGCCTCCAGTTTTGTCAATTTACCTTCAGATATCAGGGTTTCATTCTTTAGGACTCAATAATAATATTCCAATGTATAACTGCTACAAGTTTTTATTTACCAAGGAAATCACCAAATGTTTTTGGAGTTGGGTAATATCTAAATACTTACAGATAGTTTCCTTGGTGTCGTGTAGTAAGCATTTCTGTGTTGAAATCATTTTCCTATGTTTGAAAAAGAAGGCCATGGATGGCTTTGGGACTTCTCTGCTGTCTCTAATGATGGCTGGAAGAGTCAAGAGGGCAATTCTGTGAAAGCTAATGCAGATGTAATTACTAAGTCAGTGACCTCATGTCTGCCCTTGAGTTGGGCAAGGAGCTCGAGGACCTTCACTTTCATTCCTTCCCTCCTGTTAAGGGATCAGGTCTGGAGACAGGGCTGAACCAGATACCTTGATTATAAAGGTCACATTTGGATAGTAACGCCCCAAATAATTGTCTCACTCAGGCATGGACACTCTCTGTATTCTCTAGGACGTCCTGACTCTCCAGTGTAACTCTTATTCAACCTCCTTTGCTAGGGGCATAGCTACCAAGAGTTAACGGGAAGGAATCAGCCATTCAACATAGTTGATGAGTATTCTACAACATTTTGGAATGAAAATGCAATGTCCTGGGCTTTTAGTACATATTTGGTAAAAAGGTTATTTTGTGAAGTCAAATGACTAACATGGAACACTTTTATTATCAGCTTTTAGTTTCTTCAGTCTTTTCAGTTTTTAGGCTCCAGTATGTACTTAGTACTTTAAAAATGTCACCATGTGGTTCTGGATATCAAAAATGCTTCTGGGAACAACGAACAATGCCAACACTCTATTGTCCTGACTGGGTGTTTCTTTTCTCAATTTCCCTCCCTGAGTGAAGTGGCTGGAGTTTAGAAACAAATTCATGAATATAGGACTGTTCCCCACCAATGACATACAGGCACACATCTGTCTGCAACTGGATCCAAACAAATTGGTAATGTTGATCATTGCCTTATCTGACAGCCCAGTGATTTCTATTTTTATTTCTTTAATCAATATAGAAAATAAAAGAAAGATTTCTACCTGTCAATCTAATTTCTCTTTCATTTCTGTGAATGATAGGTAGCACTCATTGTTATTAACTAGATAACTTACAGAAAGGAGATGAAGTGGACAATGGGGACATCTAATCAAATCCTAGGTGAACTGACTTCTTATATTTAACTCTACTGCACATGACCTACTCATCCTTGTGGGAGTAGCTACCAGTGTCCACAGCAACCAAACCTTTGCTTAAATCTCAAGGAAATGTCAAATAAATTCTCATAATTCTAATTATCTCTACTTTTGTGTTTTGTGTCCAGTCCCAGATGAGAATGTTGGCAAGAGTAGTCATGGACATCAGGTGGCAATTGTGTTCATGAGTAAAATAAGTTAATTGATCCTAATCTCCACTTTCTGTTCTGATTATATATACTTGGAAACACTACTTTTTGCTTTTCTGAATAAATGTATTTGCTTATGTTTTAAAAATTATTGCACTGTTTCATAGATAAAGTTTGTGGAAAAGAATCAAAAGTTAAGCAGCGGGCGCCAGGGGAGGAAACAACAAGCCCTAGCACTGGAGCTGTAATTTGATGAACCACTTCTGACTTTATAAATTGCCTTGTAACGAGTTGTGCATGTTATTATATGGAACAGTATTTTTTACAAGGTGTTCTCATACTGACTAGATGATCATGCACTTCAGTAGTCTGTAAATTTGAGGGTCAGCTTTATGTCTCTGGAGGTTGTGTATTTCACTGTATGGATATGCCATCCACACATATTCATCTATGAGGCAAACTTCTCATCATTTCTGATTTAGGCCACCTTACGTCAGTCAAGGACAAGGAAGAGATGAGAGATTGAGAGACCCATCTCTCATCTCTTTTTATTAATAATATCTCATTTTATTAATAATAAAATGTTTTCAGTAGAGAAGAGGTGAATTTTAAACCCATTTTATAGCATCAACATGTATAAGTTTAACATCATATTCTACTTTAAGAAATAAAGTGCTTAGTTTTGATATCAGTGAGAATGAAATTCTGGCACAAGCTAGAGGTTCCTGCACCTACCCATGATGTCTACCTTCACTGTTGCTGCCCGTCCTCTCAGCCTCTGGAGTTGATGAGATAACGGGCATCTTTATCTTAGGACCTTGTAAGGTGTTTGCAGTTTCAACTCTAGTCAGTGGGATGATCTCCCCTGGCTATTCCTTCTGCTGATAAAACAAGACCAGAACAGCCGGGATTAAGACATGACTGCACCCACTGGTTGTTTTAAAGGGTAGTATAAAGGCAGAGGATTGTAGCTTAGTGGTGAAATGCCTGTCTCACATGTGTACAACTGCGGGTTCTGTTCCTAACAGTGCAAAAGAAAACAAAAAGCAAGAAACCAGACATGATTACTTTAAGCAGTCAACAGAAGTTAGTGCAGGACAACTAAATATGTAGGCACCCTCTTATCAAAGACTTAAAAGTTTTAAGATTAATACACAGAGAGAGAGGTGGGGTGGGAGGGTTGGAAGGAACAAGCTTTTAAAGTGAAGCCAGGCAGGAGACTCTTGGAAAATTACCTAAGCTGTTTTATCTGCCATGGGCATAAGCAGCTAAGCGAGGTAGGACCCTCACAGTAACATAGTCCTCCTTGATCCAGCAGCACACACTGGTAATAGACTCGTGTGGAACTATAGAGGCTATAGAGTTCTTCCTAAATTGTAAAAATCCAAGAGTTGCATTTTAGAATAAAGTTTTTTTTCTAATTTTTTTATTGCCTTGTTTTGCCACAGGGAAGCAAATGCACATTGATCTTTATAAATTTAAGAAAACGAGGTCAGGGCTAGGTGTGGTGGTGCACGCCTTTATTCCATACACCCAAGGAGGAAAGGCAGGCAGGTCTCTATGAGTTCAAGGCCAGTCTGGTCAGGCATAACAAGTTCCAGGCCAGTGAAGAGAAACAAAGTGAGACCCCATTGCAAACAACAAAAAAGAAAAGAAAACAAACTCAACCAGCAACAACAAAACCAACTATAAAAGGATACAAACAGAAAAACAAAAAAGAAAGTGGATTTGCTTGCCTTACAGGCACGGAGAAGCCAGGTTTGCTTGATGTTGCCCCAAAGCCATCACAGTTAGGGGGTTCTTCAGGTACAGCTTCACTCCATAGACTCTTTCCCTTGGAGAGAGATGTTGACACATGGTGTGCCCTCCACACGTATTTTCAAACACGACTGTTTCTGAGAGGAGTTGATAAATAATTGGGAATCTCAAAACCTGCGGGAGACTCTTTCTTTGCTAATTCAAGAGTCTTGATTAATAATTCTTCCACTGTGCAGCTGATGCAGTCTCAGACCGGGAGGAGGCAGTAGTCAATGAACAATAGAGAGAGAAAGGCTTCTAACTGTAAAAAATCCAATCCACATGCACTGCTAGCAATCACAGCTGTCTCCTGCTCTTTGCCCCCACCTCCTCTGGATGTGACTCCAGCATCCTCAGAGTAGGATTCCCCACCCCACTATGTCAGACTCACCTGGGAGCAGACTGGCACAGCTATCTCTGAGCCCTCTCATTAGACAGTCTGGAGACAAACCAGCACAGGATCCTCACCATGCTTGTAGATTTCCTGACAAAGCCCACGTTCTATCGAAGCACATGGTGAGATGCAGAAGAATGCCTTAACCCACTTATTTGTATAACTTCTGTTTATGCCCAAGCACCGCAGGAGGAGTGATGGAGGAAGATCATTGGTTAAAAAATAAAGAAACTGCCTTGGCCCATTTTATTGGTTAGAACATAGGTGGGTGGAGTAAACAGAACAGAATGCTGAGAGGAAGAGGGAGTGAACTCAGAGAGATGCCATGCTTTCCTCTCCCGGGCAGACGCATGCGATGAAGCAAGCTGCCAGGTCAGACATGCTAAATCTTTCCCGGTAAGACCAGTGCTACATAGTTTATTAGAGATGGGTTGATCAGGATATCAGAATTAGCCAGTAAGGCCTAGAGCTAATGGGCCAAGCAATGTTTAAAAGAATACAATTTGTGTGTTGTTATTTCAGGGCATAAGCTAGCCAGGCAGCCAGGGTGCTGGGGATGCAGCCCTGCCGCTCCTTTTACTACAGAATGGCGCCCAGACGTGTGGACAACTGAATCCACTGAAAGCCTGAGAAAGCTTGGGAAAGAGTAAAGCATGTTTTCTTGGTAGCAACAATTTCTCGGGTCTACTCTGCTTGCTAGAGGCAAACAAGCACTCTCATCTAAGAGAGGCTTCCTGACTCAGCTTTAGCTGCAAAACCCTGCATCTCATTAAGATGTCCTGCCACAAAACACTTAAATGGTATTGAAAAGCTGACTGCATGCTTGTTTGTTTTCAGCCGTAGCAGGAAAATGTTGTGTTGTTTTAAAATGCCGGCTTTGTGGGCCGTCTTGCCAGGGCAAACTCTGACTGTTTGAGGCAGGAGGGCCGACTACAGAGAGAGGACTTGTGTGTTGTCTGTGGACATAATGCTGCAGCTTACTTGCTGGCAGGGACCTTGAAATGCCATAGACTTGTGGCAATAAACGTGGCTACAGGGGTACCTCCACCACGAGGCTGGAAAGCTGAGGAATGGGCTGGATCCAGACGTCAAAGCCACGGCTTTAGTCCTCTTATATTGCTTGGTAATTTAAAGGCTCATGTGGTCAGAAAAAGAAAAAGATATACAGTAAAGAGAGATTCAAAAACAAAGAAAATGTTTAAATGATTTACAGCGTGTTAAAAATATATGCAGGCTAAAAGTTGAAGTTCTTAAAGTAAAAACAAAAAAAAAGGAAGAGAGTTGTTGTGTGTGGTAGTACACACCTTTAATCCCAACACTTGGGAGGCAGAGGGAGATTGACCTCTGTGACTTCAAGGTGTGGTAGCACGCCCCTTTAATCCCAGTGCCTAGAAGGCAGAGACAAACAGATCTCTGTGAGTTCAAGGTGTAGTACCATACACCTTTAATCCCAATGCCTGGGAGGCAGAGACAGGCGGATCTCTGAGAGTTCAAGTACAGCCAGGCCGACAGAGTTATTCCAGGTCAAAGATATACAAAAAATCTGTCTCAAAAACCAAAACAAAAGTAAAAATAAATGAAATAGAGGTTAAAATAAAGCCACACAAAGATGGAAAATACACAGAGAATCTTGATACTGTATGTTATTATGCTCTCTTTGAATTGTTTGAATGCTGAGAAAAGAGCAACAGCTGCTAAAAGATATTTGTTTATAAATGCTGCTGAACTAATCCAACACAGATATTTTGAAAATGCCTTGACTTTGAAATTTGGATCTAAGGACATGATGCTTTGGAAAGGAGTTTCTTATTTTGTTTTCACAGAGGTTGAGAATCTGTGGATTGCCTCTATCCCAATATGGTATGATGGACCACGCCCTCCTGAAGGGTTGCTGTGAACATCTTCAAAAAATTACTTCACTCAACTGCTGACTGAGATGAATCTAGCACACAGGTTATACCATGAAAGACCTAAACAACAGCGCCCCCATTCAGCAGGAAGCAGTTTGGAGAGAAATAACTGTATCCATATTCCCAAATATTGTTTATAAATGTTCTTTTACATTTAAAGGGGGATATGATATAGGTATGAATAATTTACATTGAAATGGATTTTGCTTTAGTGATTTAAATTTAAGGTCAACTTTGTTATATGTATATATGTTTCTGATCTTGATTAAAGTATTGTGATTGTGTAGTTCATTTAAAAATGTAATGTATATTTAGGAAATATAGGTTGTTAATGGATAATCATCAATAATTGTCAAGCTTGTAGTCATGTTAGTTAGATTTTCTAGATATACAGAGATATATTTCAATTAGATAGGCATTCTTCATATCTTTCAAAGACTATGGAATATGCTATTTAATGTTTTAATAACTTAGGACTTTTCATGACAATGAGATATGTCTGCTCCTGGCAGCACCAGTCTACTTCAAGAGGATGATGGGCATCGAAGAGGCTCATTATTGAGTTTGATAGCCATTTGGGCAAGAAACTGCTCTTGCCTGGACTATTGCATAAACTGGACACAGAGAACCCGCAGAGAGAGGACTACTGAACTTGCCTAAAGGTGAGATGATCTTTTGGGGTTCCTGATTCATGAAGGAGTCTGAGAGAAATTCTGCAGGACACAGCAGATAGTGACTGAATTGCCTTTGAAATTTCCTGCTTCATGGAAACGTCTCTGGATACTATGGGCCTGTAGGCCGAAGATGGATGCCCCGATGGTACAGAGGAACTTTGGGTGACTGTTCAGACAGCAAAATGTCTCTGTCATTTCTAGAGTTTGGAGGTTGCTTATTTCTTGTTTGCTTAGGTAATATTGTATCTTTCTGGAGTCTTTGATGGAGTTGAAGAATAGTTAGTTATAGTTATATTTTTCCTTAGTTATCATAAAGATAAAATAGATATAAATATTATAATTTTTATTTGATAACTGTATTGTTATATGTAATTTTGCTATGTTAAAGTTAAAGCCTTCCTTTTTTTGTTTAAACAGAAAAAGGGGAAATGATGGAGAAAGGTCATTGGTTAAAAAATAAAGAAACTGCCTTGGCCCATTTTATTGGTTAGAACCATAGGTGGGTGGAGTAAACAGAACAGGATGCTGAGAGGAAGTGAGCTCAGAGAGACACCATGCTCCCCTCTCCCGGGTGCTGGGGACGCAGCCCCGCTGCTCCTATTACTACAGAGGAGGGCACAGTTTGGTGGGCAAACAAGTCCTAACCATCTCACTACCCACTGCCCTAAAGACAGCCATTGACCTTCTGTGATGTCCTCTTCCACATATATGGGATGGTTTTCACTGATGACAAGTGAGGCTTGGGGACTGAACTGGATGGGCATCTGCCATAAAAGGAAGCTGACACTAGCTGGTTATCTGCATGCTAGGGAATAAGTAATGCTGTTCTGTGTGGCACTGTTTCCCAAGAAGGCAAGTTGACTCTTTAGCTCCTTCCTGATCAGTTATAGTCATTGGACTCAAACCTTCACTTCGTTTAGCTTTTGTAGCCTTAGGCTATGGCACTTTTATTTATTTATTTATTTTGCAAAGCATGGTTGTAAAATTAGAGTGTTCTATACAAAATTTGAGAACACAATGCAGCAATTATACTGGTAATTACACCGATAATAATATGAATTCTTCTCAACACTAAATCTCACCATAGCATAAGCAAGAGGTAACTCCTTCATATATATGCATATATATACAATGTATCTGACAGAAACAAAATGAGGAGGGATTTGTTTTGCCTCAGAGTATCAGGGGATTTCAGTTTGCCCTGTTGGGGAAGGAATGGCTGTGAAGGCAGCTCAGTGTGGGCCGGTAAGTGCATGAGCAGTCAGGTTGGACACACTATGGTGCCAGCTACAACTGGAGGCATGAATAACCTTCAAAGGGCCTCCTCTAGTGTCATAAATTTACTAAGATGGCCTCACGTCTTCAATATTCTATAACCCCTCCCCCAAAGAAATACCACTTGCAAGTGGTTTAAACACATGGTCCTGTGTAGGACAGTTCAGTTTTAAACCATCACACACACACACACACACACACACACACACACACACACACTACTAGGAGTATATGTTGGTTAGTTTTATGTCATCTTGACACAAACCTGAATCATTCAGGAAGAGAGAATCCCATTTGAGACACTGTCTTCATAAGACTTGCCTGTAGGGAAGTCTGTAGGGTGTTTTCATAATGAATGTTTGATATGAGAGGGTCCAGCCCTAGAGAGGTAGTGCCACCGCTGGAGAGGTTGTCCTGGAATGTATAAGAAAGATGGCCGAGCAAACTAGGAGGGGAAAGTCAGTAAGCAGTGACTCCTCTGTGGCCTCCGTATCAGTTCCTACTTCCAGGCTCCAGCCCCGCTTGAGTTTCTGCTATGATTTCCCTCAGTGAGGGACTGTTAGCTGCTGTAGAAGTCCTGAGATAGGGAGTGTGAGGTAAGCTGACCAGTGCACACTGACAGAGATTTTCGGGAGCCTCTCTGCTCTTCTTCATGTTGCAATAATATGTGGTCTCTAGGATCTGTGGAGAGAGTTACCTGGAAGGGTAAGATAAAATGAGCTGTTTTCCCCTGAAATTTCTTTTCGTTATAGTGTTTTCTTACAGAATTAGAAACCCCAGCTAAGACAGAGAGGAAAGCTTCTTACAAACACATACTAATTTTTGCAAGTGAATGTCTATTTGCAATGTTATATACTAACTAATAAATGAATAAAATAAGATGAAATGAATAATAGTATCCCAAGATCTGGAGAAAAGCACACCAGATACTACCCACTTGGCAAAATGACAAATGTGTGTGTGTGTGTGTGTGTGTGTGTGTGTGTGTGTGTGTGTGTG
>NW_004949175.1:1799038-1812911 GCF_000317375.1 Microtus ochrogaster
GAGAGAGAGAGAGAGAGAGAGAGAGAGAGAGATGACTGTGGGTATCCACTGATCCCAAGAGCAGGCATTAGATCCCCTGGAGACAGAACAGGCAGGAGAGAGAGAGAGAGAGAGAGAGAGAGAGAGAGAGAGAGAGAGAGAGAGAGAGAGAGAGAGATGCCAGTCAGGAGAAGCATGAGCCTTTCTCAGGAGAGTGTCCTCAGATTCTCCCAGAAGAAGCCCTGAACTGCTGAACTGCACAGAGGATGCTTTTTTGTGACCATAACTGGAAACCTCCAACTGGTGTGTGAGGTACCTTCATTCCAAGTTCTGGTGCAGACATTTATCTGAAATCAGCAGGAGACCTGAGATGGTGCGTTTAAGGTAGCCTGACCACTGCACGGACTGACAGGCAGACCAAAGCTTCTACTCATGGTTAGTGGCACAATTGCATGTGGTTCCTAAACTTTCATGAGAGATTACACTTAGAGGCCTCATGCTGAGTACTAAGCCAACCAGCCTCCCAGTTGTTAGTGAACCAGTAAGAACTGGTATGACACCTCCCACTCCCTCCCCTTGTTAAATCATTTAAGCCTTGTCAGGACTCCACTACAAGAGAAATTAAATAGAACCAAAAGGCAGTCTTGTCAGTCTGCTGCAGGGTCCCTCAAAATCCGCAGGGTTCTCCTTCCAGGACCCTCTAGTGCCAAATCCAGAGATGTTCAAGGGCCTCAAAAATTAGTAGTGTTTGCACACAGGCTACTAACTCTTGTGTATAGTGTAAATTATTTCTCAATCATGTACAATGCCTAATACAATATAAGTATATGTAAGAAACTGTTTTACTGTATTATTTAGGAAACAATTATTAAAACATTCCTATATATTCAACACTGAGGCAGTTTTTTACAAAAACAATTTTGATATGGTTGAATCCATGGATTTGTCAACAGAGGATTGGTGATGCATCAAGAATTGTGGTGTTGCTGGTTATTGAGGAAGTAAAGAAGACAGGAAAAGAAGAGGGTTGGTATTGGTAGAAATCTCTGTGTTCTTGCTTCCCACCTCCCTCTTAGGTGTACATAGAGAATAAACACTTTCTAGGCTCCACTTGTGTCTCACCGTTCTCCCCAGTGGCCACTTTAGCTGTATATAGTTACTCAAGAAGCCAGGACCTGGAACTGGGCTTGAAGATCTGCTACTTCCTGGGTGCAGGTAAGACCTGCCCTTTGCAGAGGACATCATCTGGGGTAGAAATGCTGACTCTTGAGCCCCTCAGAGCCAGCAACCCATGGAGAGGACAAGGCACACTGAAATCCCTCATGCACTAGCCCTTAGCAGACAGGACCACAGACTGGAGAGCTCAACAAGCCAGGTATGGAAAGAGGCAAGCACCTTTTGTACTGGCCTTTCTGCTTATTCTCTGGGGGGAATATTTTAACACAATATAAGAATGTCCTATACCTCTTTACATTTTTATGTCTATATGGAGTGAAGTTGGAGCTTAGGGGAAATATGGTTGCATTAATTGTCTTTGGTAAGAGAAATTATCACTGTTTTATTCAGTTGGAAATTCCCTCCTCATTCCTTAGCATCAGCTGAGTGTTTAAGTAAGTCCTCTGTTGCTCCATACCTGGAAGGCGCTTGACTCAAGCCCCAGAATAAACCAGGAGAAGGATCACATCCTCTCCACCATCCCAGCTGCTGAAGCAGACAAGTATCAGGCGTTACCTTCAGTTAGGGACAATTTGAAGGACCTCTGAACTATTTCCATGCTTCCATAAGAAGAAGCTGAATGGATTCAACTGTTACAACCAACGAAGTGTAATGAAATGAAGTGGTTCACGGTGTTCAAATATTCCTGCTTTCCCTCCGAGCAGTCCTCCTGATCCTGCTATAAATACCCACCCTGTTCCCTTTGGAGTCAGAGGACATGGATATGCTGCCATTTCCTCTGCTAATCTCTCATTGTTTAAGAGTCTGGCCTGGTGCCACAGAGGAAAAGCTGCCATGCTTGCTGCTCTGTGCATGTGCTTTCCTCACGGGAATGATTGCTTCCTGAAGAGCTGAGGACCTGGGCCCACCGCTCACCAGCCATTGCCTCCTGTACTGCTAGACCATGCAGACTCCCTGCTAATAACAGGATTTCAGAGCCTCCCCACGCAGCTTTCTTAGGTGAACGAGCCACGACAGTTAGGCTGTCCTCTCGGGCAGAACATCATCCTATTTGAAAATTGGTTCTTCCCTGGAGAAAAGAATACTGAATCTCAAATTAACTTTGTTGAAATGTTTCCTATATTTAAATAGGGACAGCTTCCAAGATGTGGCTGTTATCCAGAAAAGCCTTAAATTTTTCAAACTTTTGGTTGTCTTGTTACACCAAAGTCCCCACGTTTTAGCGGAGGAAGAAATGGCTGTTTTGCTTGGAAGACTTTTCAGTCTGAAAAGATAAAAGCAGGATGAGGAGAGAGGGTGTGGGAGGGAGCAGCAATGGCCTTCAGAAGATGAAGTGTTAACGCTCCGAGGATGGAAAGCAGCTGCTCTTCATCCCCACCGAGAACAGGCCAGAGGAAATGGGTTCCCATGTGAGATGTCAGCCTGAGGAGCTGTATGGACAGCAAGGGGGTCCCAGGCTGGAGCAGGAGGAGCCAGCAGGATGTCTACAATGTGAGGGAGACTTCTGAAGAGTGCTGATATCTGCAGTATAATTCCTGAATTGAGTGTCTCCCAAGTGCAGCATTAACACATTCTTTTTCAGGATGTTACCATTGTCTTCCTTACCAAGCTTCTAACCAAGACCCAGGCTGTATACAAATGCACTACGTTAAGTGGAGGTGAGGAAATTTCCACATTTTCATGGTGTGGGAAGCATAGAAACTTGGAGACAATAAGTCTACTTATGCTTTTCTGCTCTGCAACTTACCCCCTTTGTTACCTTGGGCCATTTTCAACCCAAGTTTGGTACCTATATTGATGAAATATCAATGTCCTGGGTTATTATCTCTGCAAATCACAGGCACAAGTGCATGTTCTACACAGCACCAGTGTGTACTATACACATAGTAATACTCATATAGTAAGCATTAAATAACAGTCATAGGGATCTTGTAGAAGCATTAATGCAAGGGCTCTTCAGTTTGTTGTCTGTGGTACTGATACGTTGTGCTTTAGGAAATGAAGGCACAGTGTGATCCCAAACTTGCATAAGGACATAAAGCAATGGGGGCAGGGATTTTCTTGAAAACTATCGTAACAGCAGTAATAACGAAATATACTGACTCTCTTTGGACTATGTAAGCTTTTCTCCCAATTCTGCTGCTTTTTCAGTCAATTCATTTAATCTTTACTAAAATGCCGTGCTAGTGCTGTGCTGAGCACTGTGAGCTTGCACACTGAGAATGGCCCACATAGCGAAAAGGGAAGACAGCCACCAAAGCTTGTGACTTAACAAGTGTCATCACATGGATGGACAGAACATTTCCAAAGCTCTGTGGATTGCAGAAGGGCAGATACGCCGTTAAAGTCATAGTTGCAAGTTCAAGTGTATTTAAAGATTAGCCTAATATCTACTGTACCTTTGGACCCCTGATACTTTTCTAAAACTAGAATATTTAAATTAAGAATAAAATTAGGATGGTGGGGATATGATGCAAAAAAAATGTGTTATTCTTTCCCTGAGAAATTAAATAATGAACAGATGTTTCCATTTGGAAAGGTAGCTGCTGAAATTTTGACACCAAGAAAATGCCTACATCTCTAACTAGTGAGAGAGGGAAATGGGGGTAACTGTGGCTCCTGAGGCAGCCACCAGAACTGTCACTAAGACTTGACTCAGCTTTTCCCTTCACAGGACAGTCCTTGTGTTAGCTGGCTTGGAGACTCTCAGATTACAAGCGCAGTATTTCTGTCCCAGGTACACATAATGCAGCTGGCTTTTTAGAGCGACTTTAAGATGCTCCAGAAAAATGATGGGCCATCACGTTCACCACATAAACAGCTGCGCCAGATAATTTTGCCTCCGAGAAATATGGCCTGAGATATCCAAAAACTCACAAAGTACAATATTCAGCTGGCATTTTCCATTAAATCCAAAGTTGATTAGACATACCATAGGCTCCAGTGTAAGTGTAAAATGCTCGGAGAGGAAAGCACCAGCCTAGCACTTATTATAGCTTCCATGTTAGTAGTCTATTAGTAACATCTTTTGAGATATTGATACCAACTTTGGCTTGAATCATAAAAGTATGAAGAGAAAGAGATGATTTTACAAGTCCTGATCATAAACATAAACAGTCAGTTACTAGCAGGGAGAACCTCCTGTCACAACAGCCTTCAGGTCTGGGTTCACTTTTTTCTGGTACCCACATATGCACTTAGACAACATGAATTTGAATATGGAATGTTTGATTAGATAATGTTTGATGAAATACATCCTGGGCTTGGGTGGAAACCTGCTCAACTTTATCATACCATAAAAGGACACTTTAGTTTTCTAGCTTACCCCTAAGGTCACCATACATCTTACCTACATCACTACCAATGGGCTTTTGTTTATACAGTTTAATTTTTCCAGTGTGTATATTACTTATGATAATTCTATTTCACTCTTGTAGGCTTTTTATGCTTCTCTCTTTATCTCACTGAATAGCATTTCCTTTAGAAATCTTAAACTATTTCAATGGCACATGAAAAGACATAAATGATCATAATTTGTCTTCAAAAAGTCAGTAAAATTAACATTAGAATATTTTAACAAGTGTTTTTGACTATTCAGATGACCATTTTTTGCCCTAGAATCTTGCTAACAAGTTATCACCATGTTATCTTTTCTGAATGTGATAGTACTTAAAGCGTTTAAAAAGGCAGTTTACTATAATCTAGCACAAATTGATACTTTATATGTATAAAAATACCACTTATGCTTTCTCTTAACACAAAAACAAATTTCAGTATAGTATTTGATATTAAAACAAATGAAATGTTTGAAAATAGTATATGAGCAATCAATTTTAAACCAAAAAAAAATGTTTATTGTAAAAAAGAGACCTTGAAAGTTACTTTTTAAAAAAAGAACATTGATTTCACAAGTACTCAGGTTGTGTATAGGCACAGTTATGGGTCACATCTCCCTTTCATACAGAGTTCATTCAGTCATATAAAAATAAACACAAATTTACATCAACTACACAATTCATAAAACAGGCACTTGGAGGGGAATTGTATTATTGCATTCACCATATGCATTTTCAAAAGTCTAAGTACATTACTGAATGTCTAAGATGCTCTCTTGCAATACATTGTCTTACTCATTACATTGTCTTATAAATCACTAAGATTCTCTTAAAAAGTAAGACATGGCACACGCACCAGGAATGTTTGAAGCTTCTCCTTCCCTCCTCTTCCAAGGCACACATGGCAAAAATAAAAACAAACCAAGAATATTTTAATACATTCTCTTGTGTTCTGTTTTTTTTCCTCCTCATATTTTTTTTTCTCATAACAATACAGTTTAAAGCATTGTAGGTAATCCAGAAAAGGCTTTCATTCACCAATGGCAACCAGACATCCGACATGTAAGGAAGTAAACTTGGAGTACTTTATAAGGCACCTGAGATAGCATCTGGCAGGCTCTCTTCCTTGTGGAAACACAATTACAACTCTATTACGAAGCAATACTGTTCCTTTTGGTTGAAATGGTTTGGCAGCAATATAAATCTCCGCACGCTTTCGTAGGAAGAAAAGATGCAATGTGCTTTTCACTTCATCTCTAACGAGAAAGGTTCTTGTCTGTTAGCCTTTCACTTAGCTGTCAGTAAATATAATTTCAAACTTCACATAGAAAGGATTCATCTTATGCAGATAGATTCTATTCTGTAGTTTCGTGTGTGTGTGTGTGTGTGTGTGTGTGTGGTGTGTAACTCATGTGTATCTATACATATTCTTTGGTAGGTAAGCACAAGAGAAAATAAATGGCTTTGGACTTTCACTTGTCATTTGGCATTGGAGTGAAGAAATGCATTCTGTTCGGGTAAACACGGGTTGCGCCACTCAGTGTGCCACACAGCAGCCAGATTCCTCATGTTTGTGCAGAAGAGACATTCTGGAGAAGGTTTTGGAGCAGTTTTTGCACTGGTATTTCTTTACATCCGAGTGGGTCTGCAGATGTGCCCTCAGGTTTGACCTGTCTGCAAAAGCTCTATTGCAGTGAGGGCAAGAGAAAGGCTTCTCCCCTGGTTGGTGGGGGGAAGGGTAAGAAGACAAAAAAAAAAGTCAGTCAGTGTTTTTACAGGGCACAAAGTCAAATAATATTAACATCAACAGTAGTTTATCAAAAGAATGATAATTAACCTAGCCTGATTATATCCCCCCATGTTGGGCAGCTGTATTCCTAGCCGGTCTTAAAAGACAAAAAAGCAAATTTTCCTTTAAAAATACCAGTTCTGCCAGATATGCAGAAGCAATTTAGCCAAAGAACTTTCTCTTGATAAGGGTTTCTGCTTCAACAGGTGCAGGCATGATGAGCAGCTCCCCACATTCCCAGTATTTCTGTGTGGTGACTGGGGCTGTATAAACGCCATGCCTCCCTGCATATGCATTTGTGCTGAGGGTTTAAAAAAGTTTCAGCAGTGAGAAAATGAAACAACAAAACGACAAAATGAAACAAAATACCAACCAAAAAAATAATAAAAGAGTTGACAGATTTCACAGCGAAGATGTAGCCAAAAACTATGGGAAACCCCTCTGTTTATCAAATCAACACTTGTATTTGCTGACTACCAGGGGCTGTTCTGCAGAACACACATCAAGTACCCGGTTCCTGCTTTCTAACTGATCTTTGAGACCAAACCTCCTGCATGTACTTTCCAAAGTCTAAATGCTGTTTACAGTCTCTGAAGCAGACGCTGATAGCAAGAAATGGAGCACTTGCTGCTCTAACAAGCTCTGGAGCAGCCAGGAAGCAGCTACCAGTGATTCACCTCATGAAAAGCACCCCCTGTCACTATCTGAAGGCACCCCACAGACAGCCCTCACACACCCCTTTGAGCTGAGAGGCTTGGTTTTCTATGTTTCTCTTACCTGTGTGAGTTCTAATGTGTCCTTGAAGCAGCCAGGGTCTGGAGAAAGCCTTGCCACAGATCTTGCAGACACAAGGCAAGGTGTGGGTCCGAATGTGCATCTTAAGGGCACCCAGGCTCACATATTCCTTGTCACAGTATTTGCAGCTGAAAGACTTCCTAGACTGGGCATCGCAGTGCAGCTGCTTATGTTTGGCCAACCCAGAGAAAGTAGAATAGGTCTTGTTGCATAAATTGCACTGAAACTTCTCAGCTTCAATGGCATGGGGGTCTGAGAGCTTGGATTGCAGTCTTTCCTCTTCATCACTAATGGGACTTTCCGAACCACTGTGGTCCTTGGATGAAGTGTCAGATGGAGGCGGGGGGCTTACTCGCCCCAAGGGTGAGGAGTATCCAGCAAGAGGAGAAAGGCCACTGGGCAGAGGGGAGTTGAATGGAGCTGCCGATGTCCACACAGTAATAGGGCTGTATGCTCCTGAGCTGAGGATCTCTGGTTTTGGTATGACGGGCATGGGGAAGCTCTCATAGAGATACGGGGAAATGATCACTAGGAGAAAGAAAAGGGAGAGAAAGGAAAGAAAAATAAGGCAAGATATTTTGAAAATATATGTGCACTGTCTGAGACAGCACATAACAACACACACAAGACTGACTCCATAGTGAAAACAGACTCTCTTACAAGGACACACATTCATCTGGGCTTGTGTCCTTGTGTACGCTGACAGTTGCCCTGACTCTTCCTAATGGGTTTTCTGGAGGAGCCTTCCTGTCCTCATTTAGAAAGAGCTAGACACTATTCTAAAACTTTCTGTAGAGTAGCTTTTCATTTCGTGCATGGGCTATTCCAAGCCTGCCACGACTGTGGGGGCAATAGCATGCAGGAATCCAGCTGCTTTCAAGTTCCTGGCTCCCCAAGGTAACAGTTCAGCCTCGGGGAAGGGTGCGCTCACCTCGGTGCACTCATTACGCCTGTACACTGCCTCTGAGAACCACACTGCACTACCGGAAGGAGGCTTTCCTTGTAAGCAAAGAACTCAAAAGTTTTGAATTAAAACTTAGTCTAGGTGAACCTGAGATTGGAAGGACTGTTTCAGTATAGCACCGAAAGGAAAGCAGCCCACTGTGTACAGAGTAAAGCAGTGGAACCTCGGTTCGGTCGCGCACAGATTTGCAGATCGTATTTTTACCTGTGTGTGTGTCCAGCTCGCTGTAGTTGGGCTTCTTGGAGGCGTTGAAATGTTTCTTGACCAGGAAGGAGCGCGGCATGGTGGCGGCGGGCGGGCGCGGGCGGATAACGGTCCAGGCGGCGGTCCTACAGCATCGCGGCGGCTCAGGTGCGGCGGGGGACAGGCGGGCGCCTCTGAAGTCACCGGGCTCCCTGCCCGACTGAGCTCTTCTGGACTGGGAGGGGTTTTCTCCCTGGCTTTTATTAGAATATCCAATCACAGCCGAGAGGTTCGGATTTCAGCTCCTCCTTGTGGGACAGCTGTGAACAGAGGAAGAATCTGTTGTCAGACTAAACTATTCTGGTTCAAAATGGGCTGTTCAAGGCATTTCAGCGGAGGCCTAAAATATATTAAATGTTTTCAAAGAGAAAATTTCGGTTCTTGAACATTGCGGGAAGGCATTTCCGCGAGCTGACCGCGGACGACTTGGCTTCCAGATGTGGGCCTTGCCGGGCGCGGCGTGGGAGGGAAGGAAGGGCCACCCTGGGGACCGCGCAGCCTCTGGTGACCGGAGAGCCTATATTTGGAAGTAGCACTTGGAGGGGGTTTATTTGCACACGGGCCAACTATGGCCCGGATTTTTTGGAAAAGGGAGGAGAAGGCGCCCCGCAGCCGCCGTGGCTAGTCTGGCCAGCTCTAGGACCGCGCGCCGGGAAGTTAACTTGCTGGCTGCTGCGCCAGCCGCTTGAAAGGAATGCCTTACAGTCTGTCCCAGGAACTGGAAGAGTACAAAGATAAAAGGGAAGCTCGGGCAGACTCCGACAATAGGCAGCCTCTGGAAGAATCATGGAAAGTTCTCAAGACGACATGAAGACTTACTTCCTTTGTAGCATGTAGAATTTTAGTGAAAGAAAAAACTGCACTTGTGAATCTTTACAGACAACTAATTGTTAAATAGTATCTGCTTTAATTTAGTGGTATTTTCTTTGGTAGGGGTTTTTAACACTCCGCCCAACCCCTGCTCCCCCACCACACAACTTTCCTGATTTGCATTAAAAGATGGGAAAGGGTTCTTTTGCAAGTTACTTGACTGGCAGCTAGACAGTCCAGTAGCCAGCCAATCCCTTGCATTTGCATATAGGAATAGGTCTAAAACTGCTCCGAAGTGACTCTTTTAAAACTGCAGTTTTCGCCATACGCGTAGACAATTCTGTTTTATTTCAGTGTTATCCCAACAAAATCCGAGAAACAAATCCCCCAGAAGACAACTGACTTCTTTTTAAAAGGTGCTGGAAGAGAACAGCGGAAAGAGAATACCACCGTCGGTGTTGAGACTTGTAAGAGAAAAGTGCATTGTCAGGCGGCATAACTTCTTAATCTGGGGATGAGAAAACAGGAGTGTGTGGGCGGGGCGGGGGGAGGGGAAACCCACAGACTTCCTGGGTTGATTTCAACGATTCCTGTCCCTTCTTCCAACAGTCACTGATTTAAACGTCAAGCACAGAAAGGAGTTTATATGAATCCTTATATTAAAGGAACTGAACCTTCAGGGGACAGGAAAACATGAGAATCCATTAGATATCTCCCTAGGCTACCATAAGTGCGGACGAGAGCTGGAATCTGAGCTGACCTAGTGGGTTTATTCCTATTCAGGCACCTGTTTTATAGAGAAGAATTCTTCTTCCCCTTGCCACCTAATTTCCTGCAAAACGCACCGTTTGTTAGAGATCTAATATCGTTAAGACAACACAAAGCCACAGGGCAACTGGGAATGTCAAAGGATGTTTAAGTATTTGTTTACTAATAATTATCACACACAAGATAACCTGTAAAATTAGTTCTTACTATCTATTTAAAAATTTGGTAGTCATTCATTGTGGCTGGAAAAACAAAAGCAAAATGAACCCTTGAATTTGAACCACAAATCCATAAAGCAGCCGAGTTTGTGCCCAGGGGCCCCGGGCTGGGGGCTAAGTTAAGAGACTACAACAAAAATTCATGTATTCTCTTCTGCAAGGAGCCTGTATGCTGGCTCCAGACTGCGCGGAAGGCTAGCCACAACATAGAGCCAGGTTTGCTCTAAATGCCTGAGGTCTGTTCCACCTGTCAACAGGGGAGAGTCCACAGGCTGCTGACATAAATCACATTAAACAGGTGCTCTGCTCGGGCACAGCAGAGGACAATTGGTGCTAACCTGATGTGGCAAAAATTCAAGAATGGAAGTCCAGCACAACCGAGGCCAGCTGAAGGACTCTGCTAATGCAGGACAGGTTTTCTCCCTGCAAACACCGGGCTTTTTATGGGTGAGGGTGCTGACTTTTTTGCTTTGCTTAGACAGCACCACTGTATTTTAAATACATTCATTCTGAATTCAAATAAAGAGGGGGGGGGACTTACAAGTAGCCTTTACTAATGCAGGGAACTAGTTAGTCCTAGGCAGGAGAGAAACTGGTGTTCCTTAAGTAGGCAGCTTAGAGAAGCGACTTAGAGAGAGATACTTCTTGTAGAGAACCCCAGCCAAGTGAAGCTAGAGCTACCCTGGAAGTTAAATTAACTTAGGCTGTAAAATGTCATCTAAGGAAGGGAAGAGTACACAAACCCCCATGTGCTTCTGTAGGGGACCCCGTCACCCCTCTGCAGGCTTATGTGCACTGGGAGGTAATCTTGACCTGTTTTCCAGGGAACTCATTCCTGGGTCCGATGGAACTCTAGAAAGTTCATGCCATCTCTTCACTTTCTCCAACAAGCTGACCAGGATGGCTTGAATCTTTCCCACGAGGCTGCCTGGATTCTTGGGGTCTTTCTTTATCCTGGCTGTAATTTTTTCCCCAGGAAAGGCACAGTCCTGTTCTCCCAACAGAGAAATGCTTTGGTTGGAATAGCTGCTACCCACTTTGTGCACTCTTAGGTCTCCACACAGGAAGCAGAGTGGAGGCTGCCAGCTATATTTAGGAAATGAAGTATGTCTGTTGCCAGGTGATATTTCCAGGTCTTAGAGAAATGGGACATCACATGTAGTGTTGTACTTGTCCGAAAAATTAACCATACTTCTTTGGAACTACAGCATTTGGTTGGACCATTAATACCTGTGTGTGAAGTGATGAAAAGCCATTGGTTTGCCTACAGTATCTAGAAATTATCATAAAATATTATTGATTTAAATAACTGCTAGATAGGATCAAAATTTTGTCTTGTTAACTGAATCTTCATTGACAGTGGTGTGATATCTTTTGTTTATATATATTTATATCTTTATGTGAATTTGGACATATATTTTCATTCCTGATTTATCATTTGATAAAGTAAACTATCTCCAGAAATGGCATTTCCTTCTAGTATCTGGAATTTTCTATGTGAAACCATGTTTATTACACATGCCTAATTAACTTCAGAATTAACTGGAGATAAATAGTCTCTAGCATAAAGAGCAAATTTGTCAGAATAATAGGATTTTGCTTATATACTTTGAACTCCATACTGAAGACTCTCTTTGGGATATAAAAGAAATTTCATAACCAGGGAGGACACCCTGACATCATTTTCAGTGGTATTATTTCCCATCCCAATTTCAATAGATACACACACACACACACACACACACACACACACACACACACACGTCTAACTTTACTGGTGAAATTTACACACACACAAAGAGAGAGATACAAATATATCATTTTAATGAAGTCAGTAAAGTTAGACACGTGTGTGTGTGTGTGTGTGTGTGTGTGTGTGTGTGTGTGTGTTGAAATTGAGATGGGAAACAATACCAATGAAAATGATGTCAGGCTGTCCTCCCTGGTCAGGAATTTCCATCATTTCTTGTCTTTTCATAAGGAACCATTCACTAGACCCATAGCTACTAACACTCTGTCTTTCTTTATAAACACCTGCAGATGTGGTCAGTACTGTTCAAGATCCCTTAAATGGGGAGTATTCTTTCTCTTGAAGAACATTTTAATAAGCTGCTTTCTGCAATCCAACTGTATTCGGTGTCTTTTTCCTCTTAGAGGTTGATGGTTTCCTTTCCTGCTGGGCAGACTCAATGTGCACAGTGCTTCACCCCATGCTCATCTCCTCGGTGCTTGGTTTGCACTTCTTGTAGAGCAATGATGATGCTATTGGATGAGCAAGAAAGAGTAGAAAATTGTACACCTGCCTGAATTTTATACAAGGGCTTGGAGATACATGGTTGTAAAGAGACACCTAGTGGTCAGCTTTAGAAGTCATAGAACGTTCTCTTCTGTAACTTCTTGACAATGTCTGCCACCTACTGGAAAATAGGTTGACATACTATAACTGTACATTAGCATTCTGATTTTGTTTTGTAATCACTACAATTTCAAATGAACATTACTTGTTTTAAATTTATCAGAATATTTCTATTTTTCAAATGCATCATGTGACATTACACAACAAATTACTGTTTCTTTATAAGTGAACATAATTTCAGCATAATCAGGCACAAGGAATATTTTTTTGTTTTTGAACCAGGGTCCCACTATATACTCATGGCTGACTTAAAACCCAATAGGTAAACTTCTGCCCACCTCTGCTTCCCAAGTGCTGGGATTAAAGGCATGTACCAACCACACATAGCTATAAGAATGAATGAGACAAAAAAAAGCCTAATAAACAATTCTTCTGTAAGAATAATAAGTGCTGATAGCAACTGATCCCTCTCTATGTTCCCAGATGGTTAGCGTGAGCTAACCATGATGCCATAAATTTTTCATGCATTATTTTAGTAATTATCCCTCAAATTGCTAATACCATAAGATATTATCTTTGTCTTTAGAAGGAATGAAGCTACAAATTTTCTATCAGATCTCATTGTATTAATAACAAGCTTTGTTTAAATTTGGTTCATCCCTTGAAATTTCCGTATAATGTGTCTTCATCATATCCATCCCCCATTCCCTCCCTCATCTCAACCACAACACATATCATCTCCTCAATTTCACTTCCTTTTTATTTTATTTCTTTAATAATACACTGAGTTTAATTACTTTTTTAAATTTTTTTTCAATTACATTTGTGCATCCACTGACCACATGCCCCAAGAAAAGTGACCTCTCTGCATCTAGTAACTATTAGCTGCCAATAACTCCCTTCAATGCTAAGGAGTTTAATCGGCTTGATCTTGTGGAGGTTTCACGCAGGTAACCACAGCTGCTTTGAATTCGTGTATGAGGCAACAATGTGACATCCAGAGGACTTCATTTTGCAGCAGCACTCTTCTCTGTCTTACAGCTCTTACATTCTTTCTGCCTCCTCTTCCTCAGTGTTTTCTGAGCCTTGGGAAGAGGTTGCTATAGACACGTATGGACGTTTCTTCTCAGCTGTTTCCTCTCAGTATTTTGACCAATTATGGGTCTCTGCACTAAACACTGCCTGCAGCAACTAGAAGCTTCTCTGATAAAAGTTAAAAGTGGCATAAATCTATGGTTGTAAACATTAAATAGTCAGAAGGGAGTTTACAACATGCCAAATTATCAAAATAACATCAATAGGTTTTCCCCTAATACCTATGACTTTCGTAGCTTCTGTACCTGACATAAATCTCCTCCTGTGGAACAGGACTGAATTCTAGCCAAGAGAGTGCTTGGTCATCCTGATAAACAGTCTTGTCACCATTACATCAATGGGTAC
>NW_004949175.1:1813179-1814927 GCF_000317375.1 Microtus ochrogaster
GGGGGCTGGTCACTCACCTCTTGGTCCTTTCTGTATTGTATCAAGCTGTGTTTCAGAGTTCCACCAAGGTTGCAGGAGCATAGGTGAGTTTGGGGCAGGATGGGGCTAGTAGCTTTCAGGGTCTGGTGGATGGGGGTCCAAATTGGGGCAGCCTGCCTGTAGGTCAGGATGATTTTTTCTAGTTCATCTATTTATGTGAAAATTTTATGATTTCAATTTTTTGGTGGATAATGGAATCATTTTATAAGTGTATCCCATTTTTAGGCATAAATTTGTTGTAGGATGTTTCTAATTTCTGGTGATTGTCTAAATGTACTACATTTTCTTCATCCATTCTTCTTTGAGGGGCACCTAGGTTGTTTCCATGTTCTGGCTATCACAAATAACACTGTTATGAAAATAGTTGAGAAATGTGCTTGTAGTATGATTGAACATCCTATGGGCATATGCCCTAGAGTGGTATTGCTGGATACTAGGTATGTTGTTTCTCGATTCCCTGAGAAACCACCATACTGATTTCCAAAGTGGTTGTACCAGTTTGCAATCCAAAGAGCAATGGGGGAGCACTTCCTTTACTTCACACTATCTTCAACAAAAACTTTGTCAGAAATTTCCAAAATTCTAGAAATAACATCTCACTGCCTGGACAGTCACCCAAAGTTCTTCTGTATTGTTGGAGCATCCATCTTCAGCCTACAGGCCCATTGTATCCAGCACATTTTTCTATGAAGCAGGAACTTTCAAAGACCGTTCCACTAATATTGACAGTTTGTCAGTGACATTTTTCTGTGCCCTGTAGAATGTCTAGCAGACTCTTTCATGAAGCAGGAACCACAAAGGATCACCTCACTTTTAGGCAAGTTCAGCAGTCATTTTTCTGTAGGTCCTGCATGTCCAATTCATTAAGCAGTCCAGACAAGATTAGTTTCTTGCCCAAATGGCTAAAAAACTCCAGAAGAAGTCTCTTCAATGTCCATCTTCCTTTTCAAGTAATTTTGTGTTGCCAGGAGCAGATGTGTTTCATTGTCATGAAAACTCCTATGTTGTTAAAATATTTTAAATGCCATATTCTGGAGGTTTTTTAAAGACTTGAAGAGTACCTATCAAACTTGAATATATCTCTATAATGGTGTAGGGGGTCCTTCTGTCTATGTTTTGCTTTCATTGGTTAATAAAGGAACTGCTTTAGGCCTATAGCAGAGGTGTATGGGAACAGAGCTAGGAAGGGAAAACTAAATGGAATGCTGGGAGGAGGAAGGCATAGAGAGATGCTATGGAGCTACCACCAGAGTCAGCCATACCAGAACTTTGCTGGAAGGCCACGACCTCATGATAATCTGTTGGATACTATGCACCTGTAGGCTGAAGATGGATGTCCCAATGGTACAGAAGAAATTTGGGTGACTATTAAAGTAGCAAGATGTCTCTGCAAATTCCAGAGTTTTGGAAGTTGCTTACAATGTACTTCCTGTAACAAAACAGTTATCAAGCAAGAATTACAGTTACAATATTTATATCTACTTTATATTTAATCATAATTAATGAAAACTATAATAATAACTATTCTTAAACTCCATCAAAAACTCCAGAAGGATATAATATTGCTTAAGTAAACAATAGAATCAAAACCCAGTGCCATTGTCCTTGGCTTCTCATCAGCCCTCATTGTCAGCCACATTCAGAGAGTCCGGTTTGGTCACATGCTCCATCAGTACCAGTCCAGCTGGCCTTGGTGAGCTCCCATTAGA
>NW_004949175.1:1816499-1818395 GCF_000317375.1 Microtus ochrogaster
TGCCAGCACCATTTGTTGAAGATGCTTTCTTTCTTCCATTGTATACTTTTAGCTCCTTTGTCGAAAATCTGGTATTCATAGGTTTGTGGGTTAAAATCCGGGTCTTCTACTCGATTCCATTGGTCAACATCTCTGTTTTGTGCCAATACCAAGCTGTTTTCATTACTGTAGCTCTGTAATAGTCTGAAGTCAGGGATGGTAATGCCACCAGAAGTACCTTTATTGTACAGGATTGGTTTGGCTATCTTGGGTCTTTCGTTTTTTCATATAAAGTTGATTATTGTTCTCTCAAGGTCTGTGAAGAATTTTGTTGGGATTTTGATGGAGATTGCATTGAATCTATAGATTGCTTTTGGTAGAGTTGCCATTTTTACTATGTTAATCCTCCTAATCCAAGAGCCAGAGAGATCCTTCCATTTTCTGGTATCCTCTTCAATTACTTTCTTCAAAGACTTAAAGTTCTTGTCAAATAGATCTTTCACTTCCTGGGTTAGAGTTACACCAAGATACTTAATGTTATTTGTGGCTATTGTGAAAGGTAATGCTTCTCTGACTTGCCTCTCTGCTTCTTTATCCTTTGTGTATAGGAGGGGACTGATTTTTTTGGAGTTGATCTTGTATCCTGCCTTGTTACTAAAGGTGTTTATCAGCTGAAGGAGTTCTTTGGTAGAGTTTTTGGGGTCGCTTATGTACACATATCATCTGCAAATAACGAAAGTTTGACTTCTTCCTTTCCAATTCGAATCCCCTTGATCTCCTTATGCTGTCTTATCACTATTGCTAGAACTTCAACACTATATTGAAGAGGTGTGGAGAGAGTGAACAACCTCATCTTGTTTTTGATTTTAGTGGATGGCTTTGAGTTTCTCTCCATTTAATTTAATGTTAGCTGTCAGCTTGCTGTATATAGCTTTTATTATATTTACTAATGAACCTTGTATCCCTAATCTCTCCAAGACCTTTATCATAAATCTGTGTTGAATTTTGTCAAATGCTTTTTCTGCATCTAATGAAATGATCATATGATTTTTTCCTTCAGTTTATTTATATGATGGATTACATTGATAGATTTTCATATGTGAACCAGCCCTGCCTCTCTGGTATGAAGCTTACTTGATTGTAATGAATAATATTTTGGATATGTTCTTGGATTCGGTTTGCCAGTATTTTATTGAGAATTTTTGCATCAATGTTCATGAGTGAGATTGGTATGTAATTCTCTTTCTTGGTTAAGTCTTTGTGTGGTTTTGGTATCAGGGTGACTATAGCTTCATAAAAGGAGTTTGGCAATGACTCTTCTCTTTCTATTTTGCGAAACACCTTAAGGAGTATAGGTATTAGCTCTTCTTGGAAGTTCTGGTAGAATTCTACATTGAAACCATCTGGTCCAGGGCTTTTTTGGTATGGAGGCTTTTGATGACAGCTTCTAATTCCTCACAAGTCTATTTAAACTGTTCACCTGGTCTTGATTTAATTTTGGTATATGGTATTTATCTAAAAAAGTGTCCATTTCTTTCACATTTTCCAATTTTGTGGCATACAGGCGTTTGTAGTAAGATCTAATGATTCTCTGAATTTCCTCTGTGTCTGTGGTTATGTCCCCCTTTTCATTTCTAATCTTGTTAATTTGCAGGATCTCTCTCTGCCAATTGATTAGTTTGGATAGGGGTTTGTCAATCTTGTTGATTTTCTTCAGGAACCAGCTTTTTGTTTCATTGATTCTTTGGATTGTTTTCTGTGATTCTATTTTGTTGATTTCAGCCCTCAGTTTAATTATTTCCAGTCTTCTACTCCTCCTGGGTGAATCTGCTTTTTTTTTCTAGAGCTTTCAGCTGTGCTGTTAAATCTCTAATGTGTGCTTTCTCCATTTTCTTTTTTTTTTTTTTGGATATAATT
>NW_004949175.1:1818809-1824630 GCF_000317375.1 Microtus ochrogaster
TCCAAGGTCCTCCCACTTCTATCCAGGTCCAGGAGGGTAAGCATCCAAACAGGCTAGGCTCCCACAAAGCCAGTTCATGTATTAGGATTGAAACCTAGTGCCATTGTCCTTGGCTTCTCATTAGCCTTCATTGTCTGCCATGTTCATAAAGTCCGGTTTCATCCCATGCTTATTCAGTCCCAGTCCCGCTGGCCTTGGTGAGCTCCCAATAGATCAGTTCCACTGTCACAGTGGGTGGGTGCCCCCATCGTGGTCCTGACTTCCTTGCTCATGTTTTCCCTCCTTCTGTTCCTCATTTGGATCTTAAGAGCTCAGTCCGGTGCTCCTATTTGGGTCTCTGTCTCTATCTCCATCCATCGCCAGATGAAGGTTCTAAGGTGATAAGCAAGATATTCTATTTTTGTTAATTTCAGCCCTCAGTTTGATTATTTCCAGTCTTCTACTCCTTCTGTGTGATTTGCTACTTTTTTTCTTGATATTTCAGGTGGGCTGTTAAGTCTCCAATGTGAGCTTTCTCTGTTTTCTTTATGTGGGCACTTAGTGCTATAAACTTTCCTCTTAGCACTGCTTTCATAGTGTCCCATAGGTTTGGTATGATGTGTCTTTATTTTCATTGAATTCAAGGAAGACTTTAATTCCTTTATTTCTTCCTTGACCCAGGGGTGGTTCAGTAGTTGACTGTTCAATTTCCATGATTTTGTAGGCTTTCTGGGGTTAGACTTGTTGTTGAATTCTAACTTTATTACATGGTGATCCGATAGAACACAGGTGGTTACTACAATTTCTTTGTATCTATGGATGTTTGCTTTGTTACTAATTATGTGATCAATATTTGAGAAGGTTCCATGCGATGCTGAGAAAAAGGTATATTCTTTTCTGTTTGGGTGGAATGTTCTATAGATGTCTGTTAAGTCCATTTGGTTCATTATATCCGATAGTTCTCTTATTTTTCTCTTAAGTTTCTGTCTGGTTGATCTGTCCATTGGTGGAGCAGAGTGTTGAAATCTCCTACTATTAGAGTGTGGGGTTTGATGTATGCTTTGAGTTCTAGTAATGTTTCTTTTACATATGTGGGTGCTTTTATATTAGGGGCATAGATATTCAGGATAGAGACTTTCTCCTGATGAATTGTTCCTGTTATGAGTATAAAGTGTCCATCTCCATCTCTTCTGATTGATTTTAGTTTGAAATCAATCTTGTTAGATATTAGTATAGCCACAGCTGCTTGTTTCTTTGGTCCATTTGATTGGAAAACCTTTTCCAAACCCTTTACTCTGAGGTAGTGTCTGTCTTTGAGTTTGAGGTGTGTTTCTTATAAACAGCAGAATGTTGGATCCTGATTTCGTATCCATTCTCTTAACCTGTGCCTTTTTACAGGTGAATTGAGTCCGTTTATATTAAGTGATATTAATGACCAGTGGTTGTTAACTCCGATTATTCTTTTTGGTGGTAGAGTTTGTGTGTTTCCCTTCTTTGAGTTGTGCTGGTGGAGGGTTGTCAGATGCTTGTGTTATTATGGGTATTATTGACTTCCTTGGTTTGTGATTTTCCTCCTAGTATTTTCTGTAAGGCTGGGTTTGTGGCAACGTATTGTTTAAATCTGTTTTTTCCTGGAATATCTTGTTTTCTCCATTGATGGTGAATGCAAGCTTTGCTGGGTATAGTACTCTGGGCTTGCATCCATATTCTCTTAGTGTCTGCAGCACATCGATCCAAGATTTTCTGGCTTTCATGGTTTCCATTGAGAAGACAGGTATAATTCTGATAGGTTTCCCTTTATATGTTATTTGACCTTTTTTCCTTTACAGCTTTTAATATCTGTTCTTTATTCTGTATGTTTTGTGTTTTGATTATTATATGGCATGGGGATGCTTTCTTTTGATCCAGTCTATTTGGTGTTCTGTATGCTTCTTGTACCTTTATAGCAATATCCTTCTTTAGGTTGGAAAAGTTTTCTTCTATAATTTTGTTGAATATATTTTCTGGGCCTTTGAGCTGTAATTTTTTTCCTTCTGCTACCCCTATTATTCTTAGGTTTGGTCTTTTCACGGTGTCCCAGATTTCCTGGATGTTTTGTGTTAAGAATTGGTTAGATTTGTTTTGCTCTTTAATCAATGAGTTTATTTCCTCTATAGTATCTTCAGTGTCTGAGATTCTTTCTTCTATCGCTTGTATTCTGTTGGTAATACTTGTCTCTATAATTCCTGTTCATTTACCCAGATTTTTCATATCCAGCCTTTCCTCGGTTTGTGTTTTCTTCATTACCTCCATTTCACTTTTCAAGTCTTGAACCGTTTCCCTTACCTGTTTGATTGCTTTTTCTTGTTTTTCTTGGGTATCTTTGAGCGATTTATTCATTTCCTCTACCTTTTTGTTTGTCATCTCTATTCCTTTATGGCAGTTTTTCACCTCCTTTTTAAGGTCCTCTATTATTTTCATATAGTTCCATTTAAAGTCGATTTCTTCTATTTCTTCTGGAGTAGGGTGTTCAATTCTTCTTGTTTCGGGATCCCTGGATTCTGGTGATGTCATGTTGCCTTTCAGGTTGTTGGAGGAATTCTTGCATTGGCGCCTGCCCATCTTTTCCTTCAAATGGAGCCAGGAGAGGCCTGGTGTCTTGGTCCAGTCTTTGCGGTGACTGACTCTCTGGGTGAATCTCCTCAGTGCAGGAGCAGGAACTGTTCCTGTCTGGATGAAACTCCTCAGCACTGAAACAGGGATGCCTGGTAGCCCAAGGACACCAAGGACAAAAGGGCTAATGTGGGGAGCAGGGCGGGGTTGAGTAGGACACAGGAGACCCTGCACCACAAGCTGAAGGTGCCCGCACTCCCTTGCTGGGACCCTCAGGCCTGCCCAGCAGGCACACACTTACCCCTCTGGGTGGGTAGCCTTAGTGTAGGAGCAGGAAACTGTTCCTAAGCCAAGAACCATGCAGACAACAGGGCAGGCTTGGAGGAGGCTGGGTCATGCGTAACAAAGACATCCCGGCAGCAGGAACTGGGGAAGACAGGGTTGTGCTCTCTTCCGGGACACTCCACCCCGGGATAGCACACACTCACCCGTCCAGATGGAACTCCTCAGGACTGAAACAGGGACGCCTGATAGCCCAAGAAGACCGTGGACAAAAGGGTGAACTTGGGGAGCAGGGCAGGGTCGAGTAGGACACAGGAGACCTTACAGCACAAGCTGAAGGTGCCCACATTCCCTTGTGGGGACCTTCAGGCCTGCCCGGCAGGCAGACACTCACCCCTCTCTATTTTCCATCTTTGCATGGCTTTGTTTTTCTAAATTTTTATAATTTTTTCTTCAATTTTTGTTTTTTTTTTTTTTGACAGGGCTTCTCTGTGTATGTTTGGCTGTCCTAGAACTCACTCTGAAGAATAAGATGACCATAAAATAATAAGATCCTGAGTTTCGGTCCCCATTTTTTAAAGAAAAAAAAAATTTGTAATCCCAGCACTTCCTTGTGAAGTCATTTGCCTATTTGGTCTACCTAAATTAGACAGGTCTGATTTCAATAAGAAACACTATCAAAAAATTAAGGTGTAGAGGTGGTAAGAAAAACATCTAATTCTACATAATGTCCACACACACACACACACACACACACACACACACACACACACACATATACACAAAACTCTAGTAGTTTTTGTTTTCAAAGCATTATAGGTTGGGAGAAATTGAAAGCAAAGGACAAATGGGTTCCGTATACTTCATGCTTTATTAGCCATGTGGTTTCTCATATTATTAATAATTTAGGTGGATTAGAACATGGCACAATTTATAAACCAAACAAAATACATCATCATTTAGTAAAGATGTGATAACATAATATGCCACTATAATATGATGCTGAATTAATTCATTTCCCTGATATTTTCCTTTGCCCCAGGACAAATGATATATGTTTATATATTTTGTTTTCAATGTTCTTAATGCTAGAAGACTTTACTAATATTTTCTGTTGATTTTCTTCTATTTCAGAGGGGATGAGGACCAGATATACCACATCCTATAAGAAAACCACAAAAATGGGCAAAATAAATGCTACGGACATATAGCAAAAAATACTTTTTGAATCATAATCTCTAGTACAGGTAGACCTTAACCATCCTAAGTATATAAATATGACCTTGATTCTCTGATTCTCCTGTCTCTTGATCTTCAGTGCTGAGATTCCATATGCTAATAATAATGCTCAGTTTATGTGGTGCTGGGGACTAAACCCAAGACTTTTCGTATGATAGAAAAACATAACTATCTACTGACTATCCATAACTACCCATTCCCCATCCCTCATGACAATATTTTCATCAATAGCAGAAGGCAAAAGTCTCTGTACACCAGCTTGGCCAATCTTTTCCCAGAAGACCTTTTCTTAGTGGGGAGCCCTGTTGTCAGTGGAACTGGATGATATCATGGCACCAGGGACTGGAGAACATGAGCCTCAAACATATTTTCCATTATGTGGTATTTTTAAACCTGGATGTTGGACCCCAGATGTGATGCTCCAGGGAAGAATGTTTTTCAGAATCCATCAAGGGAATATTAGAAATTTGAGTTGAAGGGACTTTGGGAATGACAGTGCTCATCATAGCCAAAAAGAAAATTGGAATTTACATGAACAGGCACAAATGGGATATATATACACCTACTGGCTTTGAAAATTCAAACTCTACAGAGTTTGACTTTATAGATACTTCCATGATGTTCCCTCTGCTTTTTATGTTTCTGGCTCTTCAGTATTCTAGCTCTGTCTACTCTTTGACCATTCTCACTGTGTGACAAAGGCAGAAGTCAGTAGTCAGTGTCTATAAGAGTGGGGATATGGGGATTGTTGCATTTTTCCCACTTCATACTATTTTCTTGACTCTGTGACTGAAGATCCAAACAATGACATCGTCTATCATCAGTAAGTTTATTTTTTCATTTCTTCATTTTTTGTCTTATTTTTAAATATATAATGCCTAGAAATACTATGTGTGCGTACATCAGCGCTGTGTACATCTTCCATACTGCTCTTTCTACTCTGTATCTCAAGAACTCTTTTTAATTAATTTCTTTTTTTTTTTTTTTGGGTTTTTCGAGACAGGGTTTCTCTGTAGCTTTGGAGCCTGTCCTGGAACTAGTAATTAATTTCTATTTACTACTTTCTTTGCTCCAAAAAGAACAAAAGCATTCTAATTTTCTTCATTCTAGCTTCTCCCTTCTGAGACTCAATTTTCTCATTATTCAACCATTCTTAACCCTCTTTCTGACTGTGGTGTCTCTGAAATAATTCCGATATTAGTTTTTAAATTTTTTTCTTTTTTTTATTTTTTTAAAAAGAAAACAAGTTATATTTTATATTACACATACCAATCCTTGTTCCTACTCCCTCTCCTCATCCCATACCTCTATATAAAGTCCCGCCCCATCCCCATGCAATCCTCAGAGAGGGTAACACACATTTCTTTGGGGCAGGTCCTAGGGTGAACAAGGTATCATCTAAAGAGAATAGGTTCCCCAAAAGCCAGTACGTAGAGTAGGGATAAATCCTGGTGCCACTGACAGTGGACCCTCAGTCTGCTTCATCCATGCAACTGTTAACCACATTCAGAAGGACAGTTTGGTCCTATGCTTGTTCCTTCCCAGTCCAGCTGGGAATTTTAAAATATTAATAAAAATTTTTTCTTAAAAAGTGAGATGGCCAATTATGAGTGAGTACATCCCATGTTCATCTTTTTGGGTCTGTGTTACCTCACTCAGGATAGTATTTTCTATTTCCATCCATTTGTATGCAAAATTCAAGAAGTCCTTGTTTTTTACTGCTGAGTAA
>NW_004949175.1:1826647-1828629 GCF_000317375.1 Microtus ochrogaster
GTTTTGCGTCGATATTCATGAGTGAGATAGGCCTGTAATTCTCTTTCTTGGTTGGGTCTTTGTGTGGTTTTGGTATCAGGGTAACTGTGTAGCTTCATAAAAGGAATTTGGCAATGACTCTTCTGTTTCTATATTGTGAAATACATTAAGGAGTATAGGTATAAGCTCTTCTTGAAAGTTCTGGTAGAATTCTGCATTGAAACCATCTGGTCCTGGGCTTTTTTTGGTAGGGAGGTTTTTGATAAGAGCTTCTAATTCTTCATGACTAACAGGTCTATTTAGATTGTTCACCTGGTCCTGGTTTAACTTTGGTATATGGTACTTATCTAAAAAGTGTCCATTTCTTTTACATTTTCCAATTTTGTGGCATACGGGCTTTTGTGGTAAGATCTAATGGTTCTCTGAATTTCCTCTGTGTCTGTGGTTTCTCCCCCTTTTCATTTCTGATCTTATCAATTTGCCTGTTCTCTCTCTGGCATTTGATTAGTTTGGATAGGGGTTTTTCAATCATATTGATATTCTCCAAGAATCAGCTTTTTATTTTATTGATTCTTTGGATTGTTTTCTTTGTCTCTATTTTGTTCATTTCAGCCCTCAGTTTGATTATTTCCAGTCTTCTACTCCTTCTGGGTGAGTCTGCTTCTTTTTTTTCTAGAGATTTCAGGTGTGCTGTTAGGTCTCTAATGTGTGCTTTCTCTGTTTTCTTTATGTGGGCACTTAGTGCTATGAACTTTCCTCTTAGGACTGCTTTCATAGTGTCCCATAGGTTTGAGTATGTTGTCTCTTTATTTTCATTAAATTCAAGGAAGACTTTAATTTCTTTCTTAATTTCTTCCTTGACCCAGGTGTGGTTCAGTAGTTGACTGTTCAGTTTCCATGAATTTGTCAGCTTTCTGAGGGTAGCATTGTTGTTGCCTTCTAACTTTAGTCCATGGTGATCTGATAAGACACAGGTGGACACTGATATTTTTTTGCATCTGTGGAGGTTTCCTTTGTTTCCGAGTATGTGGTCAACTTTCAAGATGGTTCCATGAGCTGCAGAGAAGAAGCTATATTCTTTTCTATTTTGGTGGAGTGTTCTATAGATGTCTGTTAAGTCCATTTGCTTCATTACCTCCAACAGTTCTCTTAATTTCTAATAGGTTTCTGTCTGATTGACCTGTCCATTGGTGAGAGAGGTGTTTTGAAGTCTCCTGCTACTAGTGTGTGTGGTTTGATGCCTGCCTTGAGTTTTAGTAATATTTCTTTTACATAAGTGGGTGCTTTTTTATTAGGGGCATAGATATTCAGGATTGAGACTTCATCCTGATGAAATGTTCCTGTTATGAGTATAAAGTGTCCATCTTGATCTCTTCTGATAGATTTTAGTTTAAAGTCAGTTTTGTTAGAAATTAGTATAGCCACACCTGCTTTTTTTCTTAGGACCATTTGCTTGAAAAACCTTTTCCCAACCCTTTACTCTGAGTAGATGCCTGTCTTTGTGGTTGAGATGTGCTTCTTGCAAACAGCAGAATGTTGGATCCTGTTTTTGTATCCAATCTCTTAGCCTATGCCTTTTTATAGGTGAATTGAGACCATTAATATTAAGTGAAATTAATGACCAATGGTTGTTTACTCCGGTTATTCTTATTGGTTTTGATAGTACAGTTTGTGTGTCTCCCTTCTTTGAGTTGTGCTGGTGAAGTGTTGCTAGATGCCTGAGTTATTGTAGGCAGTGTTGGCTATGTTGGATTCCTTGGGTTGTGATTTTCCTTCTATTGCTTTCTATAGTGCTGGATTTGTGGCTATGTATTGTTTAAATTTGTTCTTATCCTGGAATGTCTTGTTTTTTCCATTGATAGTGAACAATAGCTGGGTATAGTAGTTTGGGTTTGCATCCATGGTCTCTTAGTTTCTGCAGTACCTCTATCCAGGACCTTCTGGCTTTCATGGTTTCCATAGAGAAGTCAGGTGTAAGTCTGATTGGTTTACCTTTTTCCTTT
>NW_004949175.1:1829179-1842302 GCF_000317375.1 Microtus ochrogaster
TTTTCACATGTTGTTTAAGGGACTCTATTGCTTTCACAAAGTCAATTTTTTCCACTTCTTCTGTGTTAGGGTGTTCAAGTCCTTCTGTTGTAAGATCATTAGGTTCTGGTGTTTTCATGTTGTTTTTCAGATTGTTGGGTGAATTCTTGCCTTGGTGCCTGCCCATTTCCTCCTATCAATGCTATCTAATGGGTCTTTTAAAACAGGAACAGGTTTTCCTGATGGCCAGGGACCCCGCTTACAAAATGCCTTCTCTCCATTTCCTGGGTTCCGCTGCTGGCCAAGATCTCTTTCACCACTCAGAAGGGTCTTCAGGACCAGGACCAGGCTCCCTGTTCGTCAGGGACCTCGCCAACAAAAGGCCTACCCCTCTGCAGGCCAGCCAACAAAACAGAGGAACTCCCGCTGCCCTCTGACCCGAGCTCCCTATCCAGCGCCCAAACAGGCTAAACTGGATGATCCTGAGGCCCGGGGAAGGGAGGGGGAGTGAAGGAGGCCCCTAGGCGCAAGCTGGAATATGCCAGGGAGAGAGAGGTCACAGCAGAGGAAGAGCAGCCCCAGCAGAGGGGGCCAGCCCTCGCAGGCTAACCAGGGGGTCAAGGGGGTCAGAGAATGCCCCCACTCCGTTTCCTGTGTCCCGCCGCAGGCCAAGAACACTCTCCCCACTCAGGGTAATCTTCAGGGACAGGACCAGGCTCCCCGTTCGCCCGTGGACCTCGCCAATAAAAGGTCTACCACTCTGCAGGCCGGTGTCCGCTGCGTGCGTTTGCCTATGTGAAAATTCTTGCCAAACATTTTGGTACCATTTGTAGATGGAAATTTCTGTCCAACCCAGTCCCAGAGCCATTCAATTCCAAAGAAACAAACATAGGCTTATATTAATTACAAACAGTTTGGCCTATTATCTCAGGCTCATGACTAACTAGCTCTTACAACTTGAATTAACCTATAATCCTTGTCTATGGTTAGCCACATGACTTGTTAATTTTCCTCAGTGAGATAGTCTCATCTTGATTCTTCTGCATCTGGTTGGTGACTGAATCTCTGCCTTTTCTCTTCCCAGAATTCTCTTAGTCTGGTTGTCTTGCTTATACTTCCTGCATGGCTATTGGACGGTCAGAATTTTATTAAAACAATGCAATTGACAAATCCTTCTAGTGTACAAAAGCATTACTGCTTAGCAGTAATTTAAACCTCTAAACCCATAGTTTCAACATCATAGCATGAAACAAATATGGATTTATGGACTGGTAATATCCCTTAGAAAGTCACCTGCCTAGAATGCAAGAGGATTTTTATTCAATATTCAGTGTTGCAGAGAATTAGAGTGTTACAAATCAACATTTTCACAAAAAAAAAATTTGAAATTCATTGTTTATTCTATACCTTTCTGTCTTTGTAATAGATGCCTTTTGAAAGAATAATATTGACATGTTTCCAAGTAAAAGCCATTTAAAGATTTTTTTTTTGGGGGGGGGGGGTTCAAGACAAGGTTTCTCTGTAACTTTGGTGCCTGTCCTGAAACTAGCTCTTGTAGACCAGGCTGGCCTTGAACTCACAGAGATCTGCATCTAACTCCTGAGTGCTGGGATTAAAGGTGTGCACCACCACTACCCACCCATTTAAAGTATTTTTATTTAAAAATTTGTAGTCTCTAGGAGCTAGGGACATTGTGAAGTTGACCATAAAATAATAAGAAGCTGAGTTTAGTTCACTAGTTCTGACATAAAAAAAAGAAATCTGAACACTTGTAATCCCAGTACTTCCTTGTGAAGGCATTTGCCCATTTGGTCTACCTAAATCAGACAGTTCTGGTTTCACTAAGAAACTCTGTTTCGAAAAGCTAAGATGTAAAGGAGTTAAGAAAGACATCTAATTTCAACCTCTGGCCTTTTGACATGATGGTCACACACAAACACAGACACACATAAATACACAAAAAGCTAGTAGCCTTTATTTGTAAAGCATTATTAGGCTGAGAGAAAGTAGAAAACAAAGGACAAATAGGTCCCATATACTCCGTGCTTTATCCTAGCCATGCTATTTCTCATATTATTAATAATTTATGTGGATTAGAACTTGGCACATTTTATAAACCTAGTAGGATACATCATTGTTTAGAAAGTATACGATAACATAATATACCACTACAATATGACATTGAATTATTTCACTTCCCTGATATTTTCCCTTGCTCCAGGACAACAGATATATGTCTATATATTTTGTTATCAATGTTCTTAGTGGTAGAAGAATTTACTAATGTTTTCTATTGGTTTTAGAGGGTGTGAGGGACAGGTACACCACATACTATAAAAAAATCCACAAGATTGGGCAAAATAAGTGCTGTGGATTTATAGATGGATTATAAGAACACTTTTTGGAGCATAATCTCTAGTACAGGTAGATCTTAGGCATCCTAAGTATATAAAGATAATCTTGACCCCCTGATTCTCCTTTCTCTTGATCCTCCAGTGCTGAGATTACAGATGCTCATAACAATGCTCAGTTTATGTTCTGCCAGGGACTAAACCCAAGGCTTTGTGAATGATAAAAAACATAACTATCCACTGACTATTCATAACTAACCATTCCCCATCCCTCATGACAATATTTTCATCTATGGCTGAAGGGAAAATTTTTTTGACACCAACTTGGTCAAGTCTTTCCTGGAGTGATTCATCTCACAGGGGAGCCCTGTTGTTAGTGGAACGAGATGAAATCATGGCACCAGGGACTGGAGAACATGATCCTCAATCATATTCTCCATTATGTGGTAATATTTGGACCCCAGATGTGATCCTCCAAGGAAGAATGTTTTTCAGGATCTATCAGGGGAATATTAGAAATCTGAGTAGAAGGAGCTTTGGGAATGAGAGTGGTTCAAGTAAAATTGGAATTTACATAACAGGCACAGATACATGGGATATATATATACACCCACTGGCTCTGAAAATTCAAACTCTACAGAGTTTGACTTTATAGATACTCCATGATGTTCCCTCTGCTTTTTATGTTTCAGGCTCTGCAGTATTCCAGTTCTGTCTACTCCTTTGACCATTCTCACTGTTCTACAAAGACAGGAGTCAGTGTGTACAAGGGTGGGGATATGGTGGTTGCTGCATTTTTCCCACTGCACACTATTGTATATGATTCCATCACTGAAGATGTAAGCAGTAACAGCCTCTATCATCAGTAAGTTCATTTTTTCGTTTCTTCATTTTTTGTCTTATTTTCAAATAGATAATGCCTAGAAATACTCTGTGTGCACACATCAGTGCTGCCTACATCTTCCATATTACTCCTTCTACTCCATATCCCAATAACTATTTCTAATTTATTTCTATTTACTAGTTTCTTAGCTTCAAAGAGAACAAAATTATTCTAGTTTTCTTCATTCTAGCTTCTCCTTTCTGAGACTCAATTCTCTCCTTATTATTAAAACATTCCTAACCCTCTTTCAGACTGTGTTGTCACTGAATTATACCCACTATTATTATCTACAATCACAATACCATCCTTTGGCATGGAATATCTCTAATGAGTATAAGGAACATTCTTTTTCTGGGTAGTAAAAGATCTGGTTAACTCTTCCCTTTATTAGAATGAAGTGTTCTTCATCATCTCTTCTGATTAGTTTTAGTTTGAAGTCTTTTTGGTCAGATACTAGTTTAGCAATGCCTGTTTCCTACTTGGTCCCTTTTATTGGAGTATTTTGTCTATTACTTTAAGCTGGTAAATATCTTTAAAACAAGATGTGTCTCTTGGTAATCAAAGATAGATGGACTTTGTTTTTTGATCTGTCAGGTCAATCTGTGTGTTTTAATTGGAGAATTGAATCTATTGGTATTTGATGTTATTGTTTTGTTATTGAAAATAGATTTTTTATTCAATATATTCTAATTATTGTTTTGCCTTCCCCTACTCCAAGCCCCCCCCCACTGTCCCACCTATCCAAATTCATACCTTTCCTTCTATTTTTAATTGGAAAACAAAACAATAATATTATTATAAAATAATAGTATAATATCTTTAAAACCCAATAGAAAAAAAAACAGAGTCAAAAGAGTCAAAGACAAAGTATAAGAAACATTTACAGACATAGAGACACACTTTCACCCACAAAGAAAACCCATATAAACAAAATTGGAAATTAATATATGTGTGTATACATATATGTATATATTTATGTATCAATGGGTGATAAATATATGCATACATATGTATGTATGCATATATGTATGTATCAATGTGTGAAGATAGAGAGACAGAGAGATGGATGGATGGACAGACAGATAGGAACAGAGTATTCTTTAAGTGGAAAATGCCCAGATAATGCATTACAAAACAAAAAATTCTCCAAAAATATTATGGGATTCATGTTGTGTTGGTCATCTTCTGCTGGACATGAGACCTGCTCTTAAGTGTGGACTGTATACCCAATGAGACTCCATTGGGAAAAAAAACTGATTTTTTTCCTTTGTAATGGTTATCAACTGGAGAAAGCCTTTGGATTAGGGAATGGGACTTGTGTTTACTTTGCCTTTCAGTGCTAAGACCTTATCTGGCTTAGACATGTGCATGCCCTGTGAATGCTGCCAGACTATGTGAATTCATATGTGTGTCATTCCTGATGTGTCTACATGTCCTTGTTTTGTTGGTATCCTCCATGCCTTCTAGATCTTAAAATCTTCCTGCCTCCCCTTCCATAGGATTTCCTGAGTCCTGTGGAGATGTATTTGAGGGAGACATCTCATTTATGACTGAAAGTTAAAAGAACACTTTCTCTGCATATTTTCCAATTTTAGGTACATGGTATCTATATCTGTTTCAGTTTCCTATGGATAAAAGCTTCTGTGATGATGGCTAAACAAGACACTGATCTAAGAGTACAATAAAATGTCACTGGGAGTTATTTTATTGCTGTTCTTTTAGTGGAACAGTAATATTTGGTTCTCATGTAGGTCGCTGGACTATCTAATCTCAGGTTATTGGCCACCCAAGCAGCATTGGTTGGACTCTATCTCACGGGGTGGGTCTTAAGTCTAACCTGATATTGGTTGGTTACTTCCAAAAGCATTATGCTACTATTGTACCAGCATATATTGAAAGCAGGTCACAATCATATATGGGAGAGTTTACAGTTGGGTTGCTATTTATCTTTAGCTTCTAATAGAGAAAGGCAATTCCTATATGATGGCCAATTCCTGGCTTTATGCCATGCAGCAGCTCTGACTGCTTGGGACAGAACTACAGAAGAAAGAAGATTGAGTAATTTACTAAGGTCATACAGGACCCAAAAGAAACCTTCACTAATTTCATACAAGATTGATTTCAGTGGTAAAGAAAATGATACCAAAATCAGAAGTTAGACAAATGATAATTGAATCTCTGGCTTTGGAACATGCTAATTCTTAATGCAAAGGATAATTATGCCTTTAAAGGTAAGATCAAAACACTTGGGGAAATGGGTCTGAGAAATAATCCATATTAAATCTCATGACCATGATGATGCTTGGATAGGAGAGGTGATTTCCAGAGTTTTGACGAAAAATCTAAGTGTCAAGTGTTTCAATTGTGGCAAGCAAGGCAACATTAAAGTGGACTGAAAACAGGGTGTTAGTATAAATGATGTTATTTTCTAAGCATAATTCAAACAGAATGTCCCTCCCTTCTGGATTATGCAGAAGGTGTGGCAAAGGCAGGCATTGTACTAATGACATCTAAGGTAACCCTTTGCTGTGAGGAAATTCCTTGAAGGGCATCTCACATGGCCCCAAGCCAAGCTCAGTTCAGTTGTTTTCTGTTATCATAGAGGAAATTTCTTTCCAAAGAATTAAAGAACCTGGTGCCTATTGTAAAAAACCATACTTCTCTGGATGATAGACTAGCTATAGAAGAGAAAATAAATAATTCAGGAAAAACCATAAAGCAAGTATTTTGGCAAACTTCCAAACTTTATATGAACAAAGACCAAATTAAATTACAAATAAATGATATTATCATTGAAGGTCTGGAAGACAAAGGTGTGAATGTAACGATATATGTAACAGAATCTTGGCATCAAAATTGACCTCTTCAAGAGGTAAATGCATTTGAGGATTGGAGCTTTATCTCAGGTAAAACAGAGCATGAGAAGGGTCAAATGCATACGGCCACAAAGACAGATTGGAAAATCAAAACCATATGTTGCTAACATAGCAATGAATTTGTAGGGGTGTGATTTGTTATAGCAATGAAATACTCATATTAACATTTCCCCAATCTTAGAAACAAGCAATATATTAACTTATGATTCTGGGAAAAAATATTAGAAGGTATTGTAAAGAGAAGTCACCTATGATTCACATTGTACAAGAACAGGGGTCAACAGCTGCTGATCTTCTAAAGTCATCAACATCCCTGTTTTTAAAATGGTTGAAAAACCTGTATGGGTTGTTCAATGACCTTTGACAACAGGAAAACTGCAGGCCTTAGAACAGCTGGAAAAGGAGAAGCTAAATGCTCAGCCTATTGAAGAACCAACCAGCCGTAATTCTGTATTTGTTGTTAAAAAGAAATGTGGAGAATGGAGAATGGTAACAGATCTAAGAACTGTTAATAAGGTAATTCAGTCAATGGGCTCTCTATGGTCTAGAATTCCTTTGCCTTCTTTATTGCCTAAAGGATGACCTCTTACAATTATTGATTTAAAAGGCTGAATCTTCACTATACCTTTACAAGAAGAAGACAGAGAAAAATTTGCTTAATGGTGTCTACTTATAATAATTCTCAGCATGTTAGGGAATATTAATGAAAGATTCTCCCACAGGGAATGTTAAATAGCCTTACCCTGTGCCTATAATTTGTACATCAACCATTTAAAATGATACACAACAATTTCCTCAATTTATACTTTACCATTACATAGATGCATTTTATTATCTGATTCAAATGTAAATACTTTAGAATGTTGGTAAAAGTAAAAATTATTTTTCCTTGTTGGGATTACAGTTTTTCCTGAAAAAAAATACAAAGAGGAGATTCTTTTAGATATTTAGGTTATAAAATAGGTTTATGAAATATTAGGCCATAAAAGTTATAAAATAGGAGTGATCAATTGCAGATTCTTTTTTTGGTATTCAAAATAGTCATATATTTTATTTAAAAACATATAATTTTTACTATTCATGTAATTCTTTTCAAATTTTTAGATATAATTAATAAATTAATTATATGTACCTAAGGGGAATACTATGATTTTTTTACAAAATTTATTAAATTTTTAAAAAATACCAATCCAAGTTCCCCCTCTCTTCCCTCCTCCCATTCCCTCAATACACCCTCCTCTCACTGTATCCCCTCCAATCCTCAGGGAGGGTAAGGCACATTGCTTTGGGGAAGGTCCAAGGCCCTCCCTACTATATCTAGGCTGAACAAAGTATCCATTCAAAGAGAATAGGTTCCCCAAAAGCCAGTACATCCGGTAGGGATAAATCCTGGCCACTACCAGTGGCCCCTCAGTCTGCTCCAGCCATGCAACTGTCAACCACATTCAGATGGACAAGTTTGGTCCCATGCTTGTTCCTTCCCAGTCCAGCTGGAGTTTGTGAGCTCCAATTACATCAGATAGACTGCTTCAGTGGGTGTACCCATCATGATCTTGACCTCTTTGCTCATATTCTCATTCCTCTCAATCTTCACCTGGAATTTGGCAGCTCAGTCCAGTGCTCCGATGCGGGTCTCTGCCTCTGTTTCCATCAGTTGCTGGATGAAGATTCTATGGTGATATATAAGATATTTATCAGTCTGACTACAGGGCTAATGAAGATCAGTCCCCCTCTCCTCTATTGCTTAGGGTCTTAGCTGGAGTCAGCCTTGAGGATTCCTGTGAATTTCTCTAGAACCAGGTTCCTGCTAACCCTATAATGGCTCCCTCAATCAAAATATCTCTTTCCTTGCTCTCATCTGTGTCTTTCCTCCATCTTGACTATCCCTTTCCCACAAGTTCTCTTTAACACTCCTCTCCTCCTCTTCCCTTTTTACCTTCCCTTCTCCCCCCGTCCCCATGCTCCCAATTTTGTCAGGCAAACTTATCTATTTCCAATTTTCAGGTGGGTCTATATATGTTTTTCTTTGGGTTCACCTTATTACTTAGCGTTTCTAGGATCATGAACTATATGCTTAATGTCCATTGTTTATAGCTAGCATCCACTTTTTAGTGAGTACATACCATATTCTTATTTTTGGGTCTGGGTTTCCTCACTCAGGATAGTGTTTTTTAATTCCATCCATTTACATACAAAATTTAAGATGACATTGGTTTTTTGTTTGTTTTATCATTTTTTAAAAATAATTATTTATTATGTGTACAATATTCTGTCTGTGTGTGTGCCTACAGTCCAGAAGAGGGCACCAGACCTTATTACAGATGGTTGTGAGTCACCATTTGGTTGCTGGGAATTGAACTCAGGACCTTTGGAAGAGCAGGCAATGCTCCTAACTGCTGATCCATCTCTCTAGCCCCAATGACATTGTTTTTTTTACTGCTGTATAGTATTCTAATGTGTAGATGTGCTACATTTATTTATCCTTTCTTCAGTTGGGGGGCATCTAGGTTGTTTCCAGTTTCTGACTATTACAAATAATGCTGCTATGGACATAGTTGAACAAATGCTTTTATAATATGATTGAGCATCTTTTGTGTATATGCACAAGAGTGGTATTGCTGGATCCTTAGGTAGATTGATTCCCAATTTTCTGAGAAACTGCCATATTGATTTCTAAAGTGGTTGTACAAGGTTGTCTTCCCAATAGCAATGGAGGAGTGTTCCCCTTACTCCATATCCTCTCCAGCATAAGCTATCATTGGTGTTTTTGATCTTAGCCTTTCTGACAGATGTAAGATGGTATCTCAGAGTTGTTTTGATTTGCATTTCCCTGATGACTAAGGATGTTGAACATTTCCTTAAGTATCTTTTGGCCATTTAATATTCTTCTGTTGAGGAATCTCTCTTTAGTTCTATACCCCATTTTTAATTGGGTTATTTAGAATTTTAATGTCTAATTTCTTGAGTTCTTTATATATTTTGGAGATCAATCCTTTCTCTGATATGGGGTTGGTGAAGCTCTTTTCCCATTCAGCAGGCTGTCTTTTTATCTTATTGATTATGTTCTTTGCTTTGTAGAGCTTATCAGTTTTAGGAGGTCCCATTTATTTATTGTTGCTCTCAGTGTCTGTGCTACTGGGGTTATATTTAGGAATCGGTCTCTTGTGCCCATGTATTAAAGGCTATTCCTTTGGCTTTTATAGACAGTCATCAGGGAGTTTCCTGTGGGTAGGCTCCCCGAAAACCCAAACCCATCCAGGAGCCCTTACAAACTACTAGCCCCATCCTGCCCCCAAACCCAGCTATCCTCCTACAGACTCTTATGACCTGCAAGCATTGCTAGGAGATACTTCCTATCTATGGCCCATTATTGAAATGAAGCCTGATGAACTGAGTAATTTGTTCAAAACCTTAGAGAGTTTAAGAACTTAAATAGTCCTAGGAAATTATCAGCTGAAGCTGAGAAAGAATTGGCTTTGGTGGGAAAGAAAGTATAGAATATGCATGTGGATCATGTGAATCCAAAGCTTAACTGTATTCTGATCAGTTACCCTCAAAGAATTCCCCAAAAGGAATTTGAGTGCAGAGGGAAGATATTACCTTAGAGTTGATCTTTTTTTAACCACCTAAACAGAGTAAAAAAAAATAACTTATGTGGAAAAGGTCTCTGAATTTATTCTAGAAGGAAAATTGAGACTTTGTCAGTTAAGGGAATAGACCCAGAAGAAATTACAGTACCTTTTGTCAATGATGAAATTGACAAATTATGGATAGAAAGTGAACATTGATAAAGAACATACAGTAATTTTGAGGGAGAAATTAACAACAATTATCCCAAAAGCAAGAGTATTCAATTTATAAAGAAAGCTAGTTGGATCATTCCTCACATTGTAAGGGAAATACCAATATCAGGAACCCATACATTCTACACTGTTGCAAATAAAACAGGGAAGGCAGGTTACAGATCAGAAAATTTAGCCCAAATTTGGATGCTCAACTTACTGAACCTGGATGGAGGTGGGCGGTCCTTGGACTTCCCACAGGTCAGGGAGCCCTGATTGCTCTACGGGCTGATGGGGGAGAGGGACTTGATCGGGGGGGGGGGGGGGAAATGGGGGGCGGTGGCGGGGAGGAGGCGGAAATCCTCAATAAATAAATAAATTAATTAATTAAATTTCAGCTAAAAGAAAAAAGAAAATTTAGCCCAATGGTGGTGGTACACACCTTTTATTTCAGCACTTGGGCAGAAGAAGTAGAAGGATTTCCTTGAGTTTGAGGCCAACATGGTCTGCAAGAGGTAGTTCCAGGATAGGCTCCAAAGCTACAGAGAAAACCTGTCTGAAAAACAAAACAAAAAAATCAGAAAATTTAAATAGGGTGGATCAAAGACCTTACGATTCTTTCCAAAAGTCAGGAGTATATGATATTCTCATGATTCTAAGAGATTTTAAAGACCCTCTCGCCATAGTTACCAATTCACAATATGCTGAAAGAGTTGTTTTGCGGATTGAAATCATTGAGTTTATACCAGATGATACAGAATTGGCTTTATTAATCATTCAGTTACAAGATATAATCAGGAATAGGAATCATCCCAAATACAAAACACACATCCAATCCCATACAGGTTTGCCAGGTTCTTTAACAAAAGGAAATGGAGAAATAGATCAATTATTGAAAGGAAATACGCTGAAAGACTGAGAATTTCATAAAAAACATCATGTCAATAGTAAAGATTTAAAAACACTTTTCCATCATATGCCAACTAATGCACGAAACAATTCCATACCAATTAGGATTTAAAGGGGTATTTATTTGAGGGGTAAAACTCACAAAACACCAACCATCAGGAAAGAAACCTAGTCGCTGGAGCAGGAGCCAGAACCAAGAGAGCAAGCCGAGGCTTGCTGCTCTTTTTTAAAGATAAATAGACCATGCCCCAGTGGGATGGTATTTCAGAAGCTATTGGCTGAAGGAACGGAAGGGGCTCCCGCAGCACAGTGGGCTCATACTTCAGGGGCTATTGGCTGAAGGAGCCGAAGGTCCTCCCACAGCAGCCAATAAGGCAAGGAAATATCCTACTTGTTTTTTATACAACCAAATACCACTACCTGTAGAAAGTAAACCAAAGGATACTCAAAGGAATGGAATCTGGCAGATGGATGTGCTCCATTTTGTATAATTGTGAAAATTAAAATATGCACACTATATCAGTGATACCTAGTCAGTATTTCAATGGGCAATTGCTCTGAGTTTAGAGAAGGCGGATTCAGGATTCATACATTTTTTAGAAATTATGGCCATAATGGATATACCTGTACAAATTAAGGTGAACAATGCTCCAGAATATATCTCTAAGAAAATTAAACAGTGTTTTGCTTATGATAATATGAAGCACATTTCAGATATACCACACAATCTGATACGGCAAGTAGTTATTGAAAGATCAAGTTGAACTCTAAAGGATGTGTTAAATAAACCATAACGGGTAATAAAGACCCCCGGAAATAGATTGCACAATGCTTTATTAACTTTGAATTTTCTAAATAAGAAAGGAGCACCCGCAGAGAGACATTGGATAATAGAAAAACCTATGGAATTAAATCAGCCAGGATATTTTAAAGATGTGTTGACCTTAGAATGGAAATCGGGACATGGGGGTTGGTTTTGCTTTTTATTCTATAGGGGATGAAAATTTATGGATACTATCGAAATTGATAGCTATTCAAGATGAACAAGAGAGATCTCTTAATTAGAAGAGATGATAATTCATCAAACAGCATGGCCATTTAATCTAAACTAACCTACAAAACTAATATACGTTTGTTTTTTTTTTTTATTTGATCAGATGTAACTTGCCAAAAGGGAACCTCTCCAAAGTTAGGGTTGGAATAGGGTTTTCTTTTGTCTTTCCAGGAAAATAAAAACAATTATTTTTAGGAATTTAAAGACCTTTGTACAAAAAGAAAATCCAAAGTAGAAGGGACTATTAGGAAAAATTACCAAGGAAAGGAATATTCTGACTTAATGCAATCTCTGAAGTCTCCAAAAGGAGGATGGGGTTCCATATCCACAAATTCCACGAGGACTATTATAGCATCACTAAGTTGAAAAACACCACCTAAAGATTGACTTTGGACTAAAAACTGCTCAGAACAATGTCAAGGTAGTTAGCAGAGATGATCTAGCCTCACAGACTACTTTAGCTAAGACTGGAGAAAAGCCCTGCACTTTCCATTACACAGAGATTGGATAACAAATGATACAGCTACCTCTTCCAGGACTTGATAATTAACCCAAATTTTTCCTTTCAGGATCCACTAAAGATCCCATCACTCCTAGACAATAGGAAGTAAATTTAAGACCACAACACCCATATTTCCAAAATGTAGGGTGGATGGATTTTGGTCTTCCATTGAATTATGGATATTTGTCATTGTTTAGGCAGATTGGTTACAAGTTATTATTGGTTTACAATAGTCAGGAAAAAAGCTAAACAAAGGATATTAGATTCAGGGTTCTTGTTTTGGAAAAAAAAAGGAGATACAGATATGGTAGGCTAAAAGGGTAGATTATTGAATCTACTCTAAAATGACTTAAATTGTCCCAGAATTATTTAGCTGTAACAAATATTTCTTCAATATCAATAAATATTCAAGAGAATTCATTTGACTATAATAAATGTGACAAAACTTTCAGTAGGGGTTCATCTGTCATAATCAGAATGTCAGATGACAATTTGTGTTTATTCAAATTGGAAAATCATCATAGCTACACCAGATGAGACTGAAAAGGCACAAATGGTAAAATCTGCCATTGTGCTTCAGACTTTACACAACATCAAAGTATTGGACAGAAAATTTTTGTATGTGTAAATGTTCATATTTAGTTCTAGTCTTTCAGTGTAGATTAAATTAATTAGGAAAAGAGAGGGAGAGGGAGGGAGGGAAGGAAAGAGTGAGGGAGAGATGGAGAGAGAGAAAGAGAGAGATGGAGAGAGAGAGATGGAGAGAGAGAGAGAGAGAGAGAGAGAG
>NW_004949175.1:1842402-1849092 GCF_000317375.1 Microtus ochrogaster
AAGGAAAGGAAAGGAAAGGAAAGGAAAGGAAAGGAAAGGAAAGGAAAGGAAAGGAAAGGAAAGGAAAGGAAAGGAAAGGAAAGAAGGAAGGAAAGGTGGGAGGAGGAAAGGGAGGAACAGATGAAAAAAGGAAGAAGCCCACATGTGTTCTACCAGGCCTCTACTTACTTTTTTAGGTTAGACTGTAAAGATTCCTATGCTTTCATGTCCTCTTCTTTTGGATTACATATCCCTTTAATCCCCCTACTTTTCACCATACTTCCACAGTATTCCCTGCTTAAGACTTTCCATGCACATACCCCATACTCTGGCACACTGTTTATATTTTGCCTATACTGACATTTTTTAAAAAATAAAATGTTGATATATAAGGCAGCCATGAAAATGTGCTTCACAGACTCCAAATACAGGGACTGGTATTTGCAGAAACCTAGCTACTCTGCATTGAAGTCTGAAATTTATTCTGAATTTTTTCCTTAAGAACATGCTTCCACCTTCTTCTCTGACATAGTCAATGACTCAATATTGCCTCTGGGCCTTCAGAAAGATGCTAATGTCATTTATGAGACTCCACTTTCATGACAAGAAAACATTACTTACCTAAAAATACATTATTAATATTCAAGTCCAAATAGATATAAATTTTAAAATACTGATGTTATAAAAATGCAAACATCTAATCTCTAAAAGTAATTTTTGCATGCAAAATTAATAGTCATGGTTTGAATATTTCCCCTTGCTAATATTTTTTCCATTACTGTGATAAAATACCATTTAAAAAAAGCTAGCTAAGGGGTATGATTTATTTTGGCTTATACTTAATCTATCGTGTTAGCTTAGGCATAACAACAGGAAGAGAAATCACAATGACAGGAGCTGGAATTTCACTAGTTGCATTGTATTTTCACTCAAAAAACAAGAGACTGGACAGGAGCTGAAGCCAAAGTATAAAGTCCAAAGGCCCGTCTCCAGTGAAAGACTTCTTCTAGTAATGCTCAAACTTTTTAAAGTTCCACAGCCTTCATCAATGTCATCAACTGAAGGCAGAATGTTCAGATGTGAATATGTGGGAGATATTTGACATTCAAAAGACAGCATCCCTAAATATTCTTGTGTCTTCTGTTCAGGTTAAATATAAATAACTACCAGATTGTTCTGGCAATGGTTTTTGCCATTGAGGAGATCAACATGAACCCTCATCTTTTACCCAATGTGTCTCTGGGGTATGATATCTATAATGTCCTGTATAGTGAATGGTCGACATTGGATAGATGCATCACATGGCTATCAGGGAAGAAATATATAAGTAATTACAACTGCAGGAAAGAAATGAAGTCTGTTGCTGTACTCTCAGGAGTATCCTGGATAATATCTGCCCAGATAGGAACACTGCTCGGACTCTACAAATATCCACAGGTGAGAACGAGTGAAGTAGAGAGATGAAAAACACTTACAAGTTCAGGGTCATCCCAAGGTGAAAAATGAGCATGAAAGAAAATTATGATTATACATCTGACAAAGTTTACAATCCCAAAGAGTAAGTGTTCAGTGACTTGGCGACATATCCACATTTCCATGGTCTAGGCCAGAGAAAAGGGATAGGCAGGAGCAGACAGTGATGACCTGGGACTGTGAGTGATGAGGAATTTTCTAGAAAGCTCCCAGCAAGTAGGATACCAGTATTTTAGTGGTATTATAATATAGAGAGGTGACTTTGGGAGTAAAGGATTTGATTCACAACCATGAGAACCTGAGTGTGACTCTCTAGCACTCACATGAAATCTGGCCATGACAGGACATATCTTTAACCTCAGTTCTGGTAAAGCAGAGAGTCCCTAATTGGAAAGTCAGGCTAGCCAAAGCAGTGAGCTGCAGGTTCACTTAGAGACCTATGCTCAAAAGAAGAAACAGTAAAGTGAAGATTGACAAGATAGTTCCAGTATTAGCCTTTTACCTCATGTGTACATGTATACAGATGTGATGAGCAAATTCTTTTCATCACTCTAGCTGATTCTAAAAGCCTGTCATGATTGAGCACACGCTTTCCTCCTCTTCATTCTGCTTCTACTTCTTTTCACTTTAGCTGACCATTGGGTCTTTTGATCATAACCTGAATAATCATGATCAGTTTCCTAATCTCTATCAAATGGCCTCCAAGGACACATCTCTGGCCAGTGGCATTGTCTTATTGTTGAATTATTTCCACTGGAATTGGGTGGGGTTGATTGTATCTGAAGGACAAAAAGGTGTTCAGATAATCTCAGACCTGAGGGCAGAAATGGACAGAAACAGAATATGCATAGATTTTGTGGAAATGATCCCAGTAAGTGAGGTATCCTTTTTGGCACAGAAACAATTGAATCCTACACGGGTTCTGAAATCATCAGCAAATGTGATCATCACCTATGGGGACAGTGACTTTCTGAGAGGCTTCCTGTCTTATTTAAAGCAGACTTTAGTTACAGGGAAAGTTTGGATCATGAACTCAGAATGGAATGATATCAACCATTCAAAGCATTTCATTTTGCAGTCATTGCATGGGAGCCTCATTTTCTCACATCACCACAAAGAACTCTCTGGTTTCAGAAATTTTACCCAAACACTTCACCCTTCCAAATACCCAGAAGATTTTTACCTTCAAAGGTTCTGGTTCTACTTTTTTAACTGCTCATTTGCTGACAATGACTGTACTACAATTGAGAACTGTGTGCCTAATGTTTCCTTGCATGACTCACCTAACAACCATTTTGATAAGGTCATGACCGAGTATGCTTACAATACATACAATGCTGTGTATGCTGTGGCCCATGGCCTTCATGAGATGCTTCTTCACCAAGTAGAAGTAAAACCATTAAGAAAGGCAGAAGAATTGATGTTTTCAGCCTGGCAGGTAATGTGTTTCCCATTGGATTGCTCATAACATAAGCAATGTGATTTTTCTAAATGTATTCATTAGGAGGCCACACTACTTATCTTAGAATCTCTAAGAATACAAAATAAACTACTAGAAACACTGACAAAAGGGTAAGTTAAGATTTATACAGAAATAATTAAAAGGAAGGAAGAAAATGTGTTCTAAATCCACGTCAATATTTTCTGTTGCCAGATCAAAGATTTCTATATAAAAATACAGAATATGTCTAATCTTGCTAGTCCCATGGGATTCAGTGGAGGCTGAGGACACTTGCTGAGAGGCCAGAGCTGAGTGTGGAGGGTGGAGTGCCTAGGCATATGGAAGGAATCACAAAATGTGGAGAATGGAACCTGCAGAGAAAAGCTGGAGGAAGGAACCTTCTGAGAGTATTAATCTTAAGTGTGTGGAGCCCCATCCATGGAGAAGAGGCTTTAAGAAAGGGAAAGGACCGAATTGACTAAAGAAGGGGTACTTCACAGGACTAGCACAGCATGCAGCAAAGCCTGTGCAGACAGGAATTGACTAAAGAAGGGGTACTTCACAGGACTAGCACAGCATGCAGCAAAGCCTGTGCAGACAGGAATTGACTAAAGAAGGGGTACTTCACAGGACTAGCACAGCATGCAGCAAAGCCTGTGCATACAGACTGGACAGTGGAGATGAATGAGGGTAGTAGAGTTCCCAGGCATGTTACTTCACAACATGCAATAAAGTTCACAGAGGAAGGGAAGGGTGTGGCTGTACCAGGGTAAGGTGCTCTATAAATAGAAGTTTTTATGTCTCACTCCATCCTGCAGCCACTTTTAAGTAATCACTCAAAGGCTTGTATTATTTATAAACTTTTCGGCCTATAGGTCAGACTTATTACAACCAGCTCTTACATTTAAATTAACACATTTATTTTTTATTTTTATTGAGCTATATATTTTATCCACTCCTCTCCCCTGTCCCCTTCTACTTTCTCATATTATTCACATACTCCCAGTTTACTTAGGAGATCTTGTCCTTTTCAACTCCCCCACGTAGATTAGATCCACGTATGTCTCTCTTAGGGTCCTGTTTGCTGTCTAGTTTCTCTGGGCTTGTGAATTGTATACTGGATTTTCTTTGCTTTATGTCTAAAAGCCACTTATGAGTGAGTACATATTATATTTGCCCTTCTGGGTCTGGGCTACCACACTCAATGTTTTGGTGAAGAATGTGGCTGCTTTTTGCCCTTGTCAGAAGAGTCTCCCTGAGGCTAAAGTGAAAAGTTGTGGATTAATATCCAGGTCTTTGATTCGTTTCCATTGGTCAACATCTTTGTTTTTGTGCCAGTACCAAGCTGTTTTCATTACTGTAGCTCTATAATAGAGTTTGAAGTCAGGGATGGTAATGCCTCTGGAAGTCCTTTTATTGTATATGATTGCTTTGGCTATCCTGGGTTTTTTGTTTTTCCAGATAAAGTTGATTATTGTTCTCTCAAGGTCTGTGAAGAATTTTGTTGGGATTTTGATGGGGATTGCATTGAATCTATAGATTGTTTTTGGTAGAATTGCCATTTTTACTATGTTAATCCTCCCAATCCAAGAGCAAGGGAGATCCTTCCATTTTCTGATATCCTCTTCAATTTCTTTCTTCGAAGACTTAAAGTTCTTGTGAAATAGATCTTTCACTTCCTTGGTTAGAGTTACCCCAAGAAACTTCATGCTATTTGTGACTATTGTGAAAGGTGATGCTTCTCTGATTTCCCTCTCTGCTCCATTGTTCTTTGTATATAGGAGGGGACTGATTTTTTTTGGAGTTGATCTTGTATTCTGCCACATTGTAAAGGTGTTTATCAGCTGTAGGAGTTCTTTGGTAGAGTTTTTGGGGTCACTTATGTACTCTATCATATCATCTGCAAATAATGAAAGTTTGACTTCTTCCTTTCCAATACGAATCCCCTTGATCTCCTTATGTTGTCTTATTGCTATTGCTAGAACTTCAAGCACTATATTAAAGAGGTATGGAGAGAGTGGACAGCCTTGTCTTGTTCCTGATTTTAGTGGAATGGCTTTGAGTTTCTCTCCATTTAATTTGATGTTAGCTGTTGACTTGCTGTATATTGCTTTTATTGTATTTAGGAATGAACCTTGTATCCCTAAGTCTTGGAAACCTTTATCATACAGGGTGTTGAATTTTGTCAAATGCTTTTTCAATATCTAATGAAATGATCATATGAGTTTTTTTTCTTTCAGTTTATTTATATGATGGATTACATTGATAGATTTTCATATGTTGAACCAGCCCTTCCTCTCTAGGATGAAGCCTACTTGATCATAACGTATAATATTTTTGATGTGTTATTGGATTCGGTTTGCCAGTATTTTATTGAGAATTTTTGCATCGATGTTCATGAGTGAGATTGGTATGTAATTCTCTTTCTTGGTTGGGTCTTTGCATGGTTTTGGTATCAGGGTAACTGTAGCTTCATAAAAGGAGTTTGGCAGTGCCTCTTCTGTTTCTATATTGTGAAATACATTAAGGAGTATAGGTATTAGCTTTTCTTGGAAGTTCTGGTAGAATTCTGCATTGAAACCATCTGGTCCAGGGCTTTCTTTGGTAGGGAGGTTTTTGATGACAGCTTCTGATTCCTCGCTACTTACAGGTCTATTTAAATTGTTCACCTGGTCTTGATTTAATTTTGGTATATGGTACTTATCTAAAAAAGTGTCCATTTCTTTCACATTTTCCAATTTTGTGGCATGGCTTTTGTAGTAAGATCTAATGATTCTTCAAATTTCCTCTGTGTCTGTGGTTAGTTCCCCTTTTTCATTTCTAATCTTGTTAATTTGCAGTATCTCTCTCTGCCTTTTGATTAGTTTGGATAGGGATTTGTCAATCTTGTTGATTTTCTAAAAGAAACAGCTTTTTGTGTCATTGATTCTTTGGATTGTTTTCTGTGTTTCTAAACTGAATGCTGGGAGAGAGGAGGTGGAGTGAGGAGAAGCTATGGAGCCAACCCTGGAAACAGACATGCTGGGACCTTGCCCATAGGCCATGAGTCTCATGATTAAAATATAAAATAATGGTGAGTTCCCAATAGATCAGCCCCAATGTCTCAGTGTGTGGGTGCACCCCTCAGGTCCTGACTTCCTTGCTCGTGTTCTCCCTCCTTCTGCTCCTCATTTGGACCATGGAAGCACAGTCCAGTGCTCCAATGTGGGTCTCTCTCTCTACCTCCCTTGATCGCCAGATGAAGGTTCTATGATGATATGCAAGATATTCGTCAGTATGACTATAGGATAGGGCCATTTCAGGCTCCCTCTTCTCAACTGCCCAAGGAACTAGCTGGGGACATCTCTCTGGACACCTGGGAACGCCTCTAGGGTCAAGTCTCTTGCCAACTCTAAAATTGGCTCCCTTAATTAAGATATATACTTCCCTGCTCCCATATCTACCCTTCCTTTATCCCAACCATCCCATTCCCCCAAGTTCTTCCCATCCTCCCCTTCTCACTTTTCTCTCCCCATCTCCCCTTTCTCCCATCCCACCACACCCCCCATTCCAAGTTTTTGCCCAGCTTTACTGGGTCTTAAAAAGCCTGGGTAAAACCGGACTCTCAGTAGTCCTCATTGTCCGCTATGTTCAGCGAGTCCGGTTTTATCCCATGCTTTTTCAGTCACAGTCCAGCTGGCCTTGGTGAATTCCCGATAGAACATCCTCATTGTCTCAGTGTGTGGGTGTGCCCCTCGCGGTCCTGAGTTCCTTGCTCGTGCTCCCCCTCCTTCTGTTCCTGATTTGGACCTTGAGAT
>NW_004949175.1:1849638-1860686 GCF_000317375.1 Microtus ochrogaster
TACTGCATGTACTGGCTTTGTGGGAGCCTAGGCTGTTTGGGTGCTCACCTTCCTAGACCTGGATGGAGGGGGGAGGACCTTGGACTTCCCACAGGGCAGGGAACCCTGACTGCTCTTCGGGCTGGAGAGGGAAGGGGAAAGAAGCGGGGGAGGGGGAGGGAAATGGGAGGCAGAGGTGGGGAGGAAGCAGAAATTTTTAATTATAAAAAAAGTGAAAAATAAAAAATATATAAAATAATGGAAATGTGTTAAATTAAGATATAAAAGACAATTGTTCCTAGTTTGTATATAAAGTGTCCTTCTCCTTATCTTCTGATTGACTTTAGTTTGATAACTATTTTGTTAGATATTTGGATAGCTACACCCACTTACTTCTTAGGTCCATTTGATTGGAAAACCTTTTCCCACCCCTTTATTCTGAAGTAATATCTGTCTTTGAGCCTGAGGTATATTTCTTATATATAGCAGAAGGTTGGATCCTGTTTTTGTATACATTCTCTTAGCCTATGTTTTTTTTTAAAAAAAAATAGGTGAATTGAGTCCATTGGTATTAAGTGATATTAATGACCAGCAGTTGTTAATTTTGGTTATTTTTTCGGTAGTAGTGTTTGTGTGTATCCATTCTTTCGGTTATGCTGATGGGAGGTTATCAGTTGCCTGTGTTTTTGTGAGTGCAGTTATCTTTCCTGGGTTGGGGTTCTCCTTTTAGTACTTTCTGTAGGGCTGGGTTTGTGGATACATATTGTTTAAATCTGTTTTTCTTATGGAATATATTGTTTTTTCCATCAATGGTGATTGAAAAATTTTTTCTGGGTGTAGTAGTCTGGGCTTACATCCATGGTCTCTTTGTGTCTGCAGCACTTCTATCCAGGACTTCCTGGCTTTCATGGTTTCTATCGAGAAGTGGAGTATAATTCTGATAAGTTTACCTTTATATGTTACTTGACCTTTTCCCTTGCAGCTCTTAATTTTTCTTTATACTGTATTTTTGTGTTTTGATTATTATATGGTGAAGAGACTATTTTTTTAATCCAGTCTATTTGGCATTCTGTAAGCTTCTTGTACATTCATAAGGATGCCATTCTTTAAATTGGTAAGTTTTTTTCTATGGTTTTGTTGAATATATTTTCTGTACCTTTGAGCTGGATTTCTTCTCTTTCTTCTACCCCTATTATTCTTAGGTTAGGTCTTTTCATGGTGTCCCAGATTTCCCGGATGTTTTGTGTTACAAATTTGTTGGATTTAACAATTTCTTTGACCAATGAGTCTGTTTTCTTTATATATCTTCAGCACCTGAAATTCTTTCTTCTATCTCTTGTATTCTGTTGGTTATACTTGTCTCTGTAGCTCCTGTTTGTTTACCCAGATTTTTAATATCCAGAATTCCCTCAGTTTGTGTGTTCTTTATTATCTCTATTTTTGTCTTCAAGTCTTGAACTGTTTGCTTTACTTGTTTGATTGTTTTTTTTTTATTTCTTTGAGGGATTTATTAATTTATTTCAAATTTTGTTTGTCTTTTCTTGCATTTCTTTAAGGAGTTCTTCATTCCTCTTTAAAGGTCTCCATCATTTTTTTAAAAAAATTATATTTAAAGTCATTTTCTTCTGATTATTCTGGGTTTGGATGATTAAGTCTTCCTGTTGTGTCACTACTGTGTTTTGATGTTACCATGTTGCTTTTTAGGTTTTTGGAGGAATTCTTGCATTGGCTCCTATCCATATCTTCCTTCAGTTGACGTAAGGAGTGTCTTTGCATCTTGATTGGATCCTTGCAGTGGCTGTCTGAGCATTTGGGAGTTTTTCTTGGTCTGTTTTCTATTGTCAATGTCATCTCAGAGAACCTCTGAGGTCTCTATAAGTCTGCTCTGTGGTCTTCTCTCCTGTTTTACTCTCTTGGTGCTCTCTCTTGGTTCTCTCAGTGTTGTAGCAAGCTCTTGGTCCCCTTAGTATTGAAGCAAACTCTGAGATCATAGGCAGGGTGTCTCTAGTAGCTTGGTGGGTCTAGTGGATGGGGTTGGGTTTTCAGGGAGCTTACCTACAGGAAACTACCTGCTGGCTGGCTTGAAAAGCCTGGGGAGTTGGGGGAGGGGCCTGGAGTTTTGTCCCACTGTGGAGGTCCTAGGGAGTGGGTTGTCCCATCATGTGGCTGTTCACTAACCTCTCAAGTCCCCTCAGTATTGGGGTAAGCTGTGTTTCAGAGTTCCACTGTGGTTGCAGGAAGATTAGGGGGGTTGGGGGCAGGGTAGGGTTAGTAGTTTGTAGGAGCTGCTGGCTGGGTTTCAGTTTTAGGGGAGCCTACCTACAGGAAACTCCATGCTGGCTGGCTAGAAAAGTCTGGGGAGTTGGTAGAGGGCCTAGGTATTTGTTCCACTGTTGAGGACCTAGAGAGTGAGGTCACCAGCTGCATGGCTGTTGACTGACCTTTTACGATTGGAGCAAGCTGTGTTCCTAATAATATTCTGCTATATTCATATATTGATGAATTGTACAGTTGTCATCAGAGAGGCTCTCTTCATCTAGCAACTGATGGGAGCATAGGCTTTGATCCACAGCCAAACCCTGAGGAAGAGAGGGAGGAAGGATTGTATGAGCCAGAGAGGTGGGAAAAAATCATGAGAACATGGCTTATAAAATAAACCAAGAAGGGCTTATAGGGGCTCACAGAGTCTGAAGTGGCAACCATGGAGCCTTCATGAATCTGAGTTAGATCCTTTGCATATTTGTTATGGTTATTAGCTTTGTGCTCTTGTGCAATTCCTAACAGTGGAAGTTAGGGGTGTCTCTGATTCATTTGCCTGCTCTTGGTACCCTTTTCCTCCTACTGGACTATCTCCTCCACCCCTGATATGAGGTTTTTTACCTAGTCTTACTGTAATTTGTTAGGTCACATTCGGTGGATATCACAGGGAGGTCAGCTACTTGTTTGTTTGAAGGGAAATGGAGGAGGGGGATATCTGGCAGAAAAGGGAGGTAAGGGAAAGGAATTGGGAGAATTGAAAGCAGGGCAAACTGCGGTAGGGATGTAATGTATGAGAGAAGAATAAAATTTCAAAAATCACAAAAACACCTACCACAAAGGGAGCATTCAAATATGTTTTTATTTTCTCCAAGTATATATACCCTGCATTATAATTCAGTGGTGATTAAGCTTTTTTCATTTATTTTCCCCCAAAGCCAAGAGTGATGATTTCTTAAAATACTGTCTAATACCTTTACTTACTAAATATGATGGGTGATGAGTAAAACTTCAATTTTAGGTGGTTTCTGTTTCTATTCTATTTTCATCTCAAGGAGTTTATTTTTTTCTTAGAAATACACACCAAAGGATATTCATTTATATTTTATACCTCATAGTTTTTCTTCAGGGATTTATTAAGTTATGTGTTCTCAAGATGCTTTGTGTTTTTGTTTATTTGTTGTTTTTGTTTGTTTTCATGTTTGCTATTATCCCTGGAGTGGGCATTATTTATTTAATGACAAAAAGAACAACTAAACTCAGAGAGTTGGGCCCCAACTTGTTCAGAGATACTACTGTTCATTGTATTTAATTAAATTTACATCCAGCTTGAATTTGATTTTCTTTTCCAAAGTTTTATATTTAATAAAACTGAAAACAGAAATTTTAAAAATGATATAAAAGCTAGCCAATAGGAAGCTAGATTTAATAGACCAAGCCTTGATTTAATTAATATAGTTTCAGTGTGGTTATTTAGGGAGTCTGGGTGATCAGGAAATGAACAAGTGGCCTCCTACTACAACTAAATTTCGTTAGACAAACTGACAATTGCCAGGTTTTCTTTCACTTACTTTTTATCTTGGTGCTTGTTATTGAGACCTATTATCTATTAACAAGATTGTTATTTTCAAAAATATCATAATATATTAGCTATCCACAGGCTGCCACTTGCCCTACATTCTTGATACCTATGTTAAATTTAGGCATCAAGGATTTAAACAATACAAAACTTTCCCAAACACTTCAGTTCTTTGTCTTCACTCTGGTACCAACTTCATAAAATAATACATCTTTTTTAGCTGCACCCTTTTCTAAAAGACAAGCAGTTTACTAATCATGCTGGAGAACAAGTGAATTTGAATGAGAAAATGAAACTGAATGCAGAGTATGACATTCTCAACTATTGGAACTTTCCAGAAGGTCTAGGACTTAAAGTAAAAGTTGGACAGTTTTCCCCATATAGTCCACTTGGTCAACAATTATCTTTATCTGAGGACATGATAGAATGGGCCACAGGAATTACAGAGGTGAGTTGGGTATAATTATAATACAGTTAACTACACATAGTAAAACAAATCTTTTTTTTTTTGTTTTTTTTTTTTTTTGTTTTTCGAGACAGGGTTTCTCTGTGGTTTTGGAGCCTGTCCTGGAACTAGCTCTGTAGACCAGGCTGGTCTCGAACTCACAGAGATCCGCCTGCCTCTGCCTCCCGAGTGCTGGGATTAAAGGCGTGCGCCACCACCGCCCGGCAGTAAAACAAATCTTGATAAGGACCTCCTAATCAAAATCTATCTACAATGGACCCTCTTATAAAGAAAAGAGTAATTTCTTAGAATGGAGTCTCATTTCAGGGAAGAGTCCACTCCCAAGAATCTCAATGTTATTTCTGTAGAACTTTTATGCCATATTTCTTTGTTTGAAAACTTTCTATCTTATTAGTCTTTTGCTTTATGTATATTTGTTTCATTGGGGTTTTTTGTTTTCAGTTTTGTTTCCTTGTTTTGTAAACATGAGAAAGAAAGGGCATAGAGTTGAACAAAGGGTGAGTTAGGGAGATCTAAGAGGAATTGAAGGAAGAAAGATACATGATCAGCATATTTTCTGTGAATAAGTCTTTTAATGTTTCATACTATACTATATATATTTTAATTTTTTCTTTTGCCTTGCAGTTTTATGATTTTTTATGTACTGATATTTTTAAGTTTTCTATATAAATTTAAAAAATATTATTGGATATTAAAAATATAAATATATGAAATATTATATGTTGTTTTTTGAGGACCCATATAAAATTAAGGATACTACTATTTCTGTGAAGAATGAAATAGGAATTTTAAATTGGTATTGCATTGAATCTGTAAATAGTTTTTGGTAGAATGGTCATTTCCGCAATATTAATTCTACCAATCCTTGAGCATGGGATGTCCTAACATCTTTATGAGGAAATTCAATTACAATAACAAATACAGAGATTTGACAGAAATATTCATAATAACTTGAAGTAGAAGACACTTTTGTATTTTCTTTTTTTCCTAACATGGTTCAGAGACAGCATCAGAGTACTGATTGGAGAGATACACTTCACAGGTTTTAGAGCTAAGGGTGTCCATATTCCTTCAATAGTAAATTGAGGAAGGAATTGGAGAAATGGAAATAGAGAGTAAAGTAGGAATAAGAAGCACAGTGCATGGTTTAGGGCCACGAATGATAGTGGAGGAAATATTTCATAGCAGTTCACCAAGGCAGCGGTAGGGGTGATTTCTGCTCAGGCAATGGTTTCCAGGATGCCAGGCAGGAATCTCAGCTCTAAGCTCCTCTGCCTTATTTCAGCTCCCATACGCTCACCCAGTTTTGCTCCACCCATCAATCCACTTATGGCTAGCAAACAGGGTTGACATGTTTCAGCTGCTGTTTTCTATTGTCCATGACCAACTGCCGCTCATTGACCTGGTGCAAGCAAGATGGTGAAGCAGCACTAGCTTGATTGTTCCTTTGGAAACAAAAGCGCCATGTAGGCTTATTTCTTTCTCCTTTAATTCTTTCTCTGCTAAAAGTAGAATCTATTTGGTTTTAACTGTGACTCTTGTAACTCTTGTCTTTCAATGACTCTTGCAGAGGCAGCTTTTAATCCATTATCATACCCAACAATCCCTTGAACCATGTATGTGCTTTTTAAACTCTATACTTCTAATTTAAGGAAGAGAATTTTTTATATACCATATGTAATGAGATCATGTTCATTTACCAATATGCACCTAAATGCTCACACATTTTATATGAAAATATGCACAACATCTGTTGGGGTTGTCATTACTGACAGATCTTTAGGTTGAATTTGGTGGTTTCTGGGACTTGTTTAGCTATTACTTCTGACTGATAAGGCACTATGGTGTGCTTGGTGAAAGTAGAAGACATTCACCTCATGACAGACAACAACATTAGAGGTAGGATGAGTCCATTGTCCCAACACACCTTCCAATGGCAAGCCTCCAATCACTAACTTTCTCACCTTTTAAAAAACATTTTGTTTTTATTTTTTTTTTTACTATTTGTATGAATGTGAAGGAAGAAATTATCTTATCTGCATGTCGAGTGCAGGTGCCTATGGATGCCAAAAGAGGCTGTTGGATTCCCTGTAGCTGGAGTTACAGGCAATTTTGACCCATATAATGTGGGTCTGGGAACCAAATTCATGACCTCTGCAAGAGCATCCCATGCTGTTAATACTGAACCACTTCTCCACCCCAATACTTCTCCACTTACAGGCTTCGCCATGTCTCAGCAGCATCATAGGCTGAAGGTCATCACTGTTAAGGCAGTGAGTATGTCCAAGCTACAGCAGCATCCAGGCAGTTGATTGTTTATGGATACAAAAACTGTGTTCACTAATGATCCAGTTCTATGAATAATGTGATCAGTATAGTAGTAGGTGAAAATATGAATTATAACTTGCTCACTGATTTTCCTAAGACTCCCCAGTCTGTCTGCAGTGAAAGTTGTAGTCCTGGATTCAGAAAATCCCTCCCAGAAGGAAATGTGGCTTGTTGTTTTGACTGCACTCTGTGTCCAGAGAATGAGATTTCCAATGAGACTGGTAAGTGTGTTTTATTCAAAAATTCTCTACTTCTAATTAATAGCATTTTTATGAAGTGTCTCACATTTGTATTTCAAACTCTTTACACACTGAGCCATTCCCCTAGCCTAAGATATTAAGCAAAGTGTAGTGATATACACCTTTTTCACTCAGGAGACAGAGGCTGGCCGATATCTGTGAGGTTACAACCAATTACTCAGGAGGCTGAGACAGGAGGTTTATTGCAAGTTCAAGGCCATCCTAGGTATCAAAAGGGACCTCATTTCAAACAGAAGTCAGGGAAAGTTTTAAAAGGTTTATAGTAACTCAAAAAAAAAAGAATGGATACTGGGGCATGATATAGAATGTTAGCAGGAATCCAGTGAGAACCAGTTAACTTTCATTAATATATACTGTATTGTTAAGACAACTGATTTCTTCAATATTTAATTACTAATTAATATCTTAAAGTGTTCAAATGCATGAATATAAATGATGTGATGCTGAGGTCAATCACCTCTATAATGGAAACTTTTTAGAGACAGGGTCTCTCTTGTAGATGGAACAGCGGGCCACTTCCTGCCGCCTAGCTCCCAGCCACTGGCTAGCTTTACCTGAAATAATTACATGGAAACTGTATTCTTTTAAACACTGCTTGGCCCATTAATTCTAGCCTCTTATTGGCCAACTCACATATCTTGATTAACCCATTTCTATTAATTTGTGTAGCACCACAAGGTGGTGGCTTACCGGGAAGGATCTTAACCTGCGTCCATCTTGGAGAGGAGAGCTATAGTGTCTGCCTTATTGCCTTCTTTCCAGCATTCTGTTCTGTCTACTCTGCCTACCTAATTTTCTGTTCTATCAAAGGGCCAAGGCAGTTTCTTTATTAACCAATTAAAGTAACACATAAACAGATGACCCTCCTCCATCACTCTCTATGTAATCCTGGCTGTCCTGCAACTCACTATGTAGATCAAGCTGCCCCTAAATTTCTAAAGATCCACTGCCTCTGTCTTCCAAGTACCAGAACTAAAGAAAGACATATGCCACTTTGCCTGGCCTATAATAGTAAACTTTTTAAATTTGCTTTTTAAATAAAAAGTGTAATCATCTTTCTGGGAATTAAACTAAGGTTGTGGGCTTGGTGGCAGGCACCTTTCTTTAGAAAGCCACCTTGAAGGCTCTCTAATGTACTTTTTTTAAGTCTTTGATTAGTGGAGTTGGCATTTAGCTCAATTGGTAGAGTGCTTGCCTAGTTTTCAACTCCAGCACTGTATATGCTGTATTTGGTGATACACACCTAATTCCAGCACTTGAGAGAAGGAGAAAAGAGGATCAGAAGAACAAGGTCATCCTCAGCAACATAGTAAACACAAGAGAGTATCTCAAAATAAAGTATTTTGTTAGCGTATATTTGGTGTAGAATATAATGGGTTTTATGAATATTTGTTCACATATAACATACAGTTTGACTATATTTACATCCACATCCTACCTTGTCCCTCTCCTTCCTTCTAGAAGTTCTTCTTCTGGCCAAGTAGTTCACCTCTGTGTGTGTGCATGTAAAATCTAGACTGCAATAATGAATCATGCACTAATTGTCTTTGGAAACCTTATTTATTTATTTATTTCATTATATAAGATACAACCATACATAATTCTAGTTCTGGGGGAAGTGACGCCCTCTGAAGACACCAACTATAAACATGGTACAAGCAAAACACCCATACATATAAAATAGATAAACCTAAAGAAAAATTAAATAATAATAAAACATAAAATGTATTTTCTTGTAATTGTGTTATAAAGGGCACACAAGTCTAGTTCACTGTTTTATTGATCTGAGGAGACACTATGGTCACAACTCTTATAAAGAAAGCATTTTAGTTGGGGCCTGTTTATATTTTCAGAGGTTTACTCCATTATAACCATGGCAGGAAACATGGTAGCACACCAGCAGACACGGTGCAGGCAGAGTAGCTGAGGGCTCTACATCTGAATCTGCAAACAGCAGGAAGAGAGCCACTGGGATTGGCTTTTGCTTTTGAAAGCTCAAAACCCATTCCCAGTGACATACTTCCTCCAACAAAGCCATAGCTACTCCAACAAGGGCACTCCTCCTAATCTTACTCAAGTAGTACTCCTCTCTGATGACTAAGCATTCAAGACTATGAGGTCATTCTTTTTCAAACCACCACATTCCACTCCCTGCCTTCCCATAGGGTTGGAACCATATTATATTGTAAAATGCATTTAGTCTAATTTTAAAAGTCCCCATAATGTCAACATCTAGTGTGTTGGGGTCCCTGGGTAAGGGTCTCGTGCAAATCAGGACACAGGGGATGCAAAGTGTGAACAACTGCATAATAAGCTTTATTTTGTATGGCCTTTTATGCAGACTAAAAAGCATTGCCTCAACTCTGAAACTTCCCCTTTACTCACATATATGATCATGAGAAACTCTTACCTCTCCTTGCAAGAAACAATACCTCAATTAATAACAGTAATAAAAAGTACATAGAGAAGAAGTACGTAGAAACAAGGCAAAAAGTATACAGAAGCAAAGCACTCCTTTGTAACTGGTAGAGCATGAAGAACTGAGCTCAAAGGCTATTTCCTTATCCAGGGTACAGATTCTGACAGAACGTTTGAGAAATGGGAAGAAAAAGTTTGCTTTCATCTATGCTTGGTTTGCCAAGCAATCATTTCCCAACTTTGTCTCATCTGTCCCAGGAGGAGCCTGTGCTCTAAGACAGTTCTGTGTCTCCACACCATAATCTATAACATTCTTAATACTATTTACATTCCCAAAGTTTACTCTCTTCTGAGACTCATGCAATCTCTTTAACTGTAACCCATGTAAAATTAAAATAAAAAACAGGTCACATACTTCCAACATACAATCGCACAGAATGTATATCACCATTTCAAAAGAGAGGAAAGAAAGCATACTGAGGAAATACTAGACCAAAGGAAGACCAAAAGTCAACAGAGTCAACTCTAAATTCTTCATCTCCATATCTGATGTCAAAACACTTTTCAGCACTCTAACTCCTTCCAGCTTTGTTAACTGCAACACACCTGTCTCTCTCTCTCTTTGGCTGATTCCACACCCAGTCTGCAACTTTCCTCGGCAGGTATCTCATAACTCTGGCATCTCCAACACCTTTGGGTCTCCAACAAATCTAGACTTCACCTTCACAACTTCATACAATGGCCTTTCTGGGCTTCCATGCACACCCCTGACACACACCTAATCTCACCAGCTTTCCTTAGCTGTGGAGGGAGATCACACACAAGGATATATCTCTTTCATATATCCTTGACTCTAAAAGTCAGAACCATATATTCAAAGCTGACAAGTTCTACTATTTGCTAGGCCTGAACATGGCCCCTACTTCCATTACATTTGTACTAGTTTTCTGTTGTTATGGTTTCCTTCACTGCTTAAGCTTTTCTTTCATTTCTTTTCAAAAGTTGGAAGACTTTCTGGGTGGTCTTCCTGGGGTCACCACTCCCATTATTAATTTTAGCATGGGGCTTTTCTTTAACTGTTTATTTCTGTCTTAGTTAGAGTCTCTATTGCTGTGAAGAGACATCATGACCACGGCAACTCTTATAAGAGAAAATACTTAACTGGGGCTGGCTCATTGTTCAGAGGCTTAGTCCACTGTCATCATGCTGGGAAACATGGTAGCACAACAGGCATACATAGTGCTACAGAGGTAGCTGAGTTCTACATCTGGATCTGCAGGCAGCAAGAAAAGAACTGAGTGAGACATGCTGAGACCTCAGAGCCCACCCCCTAGTTACATACTTCTTCCAATCAAGCCATACCCATTCCAACAAGGGCAAACTTCCTAATAGGGCCACGATCTATGGACCTATGGAGGGGACATTTTTATTCAAACCACCTCAATCCCCTTGAGTATTATAATTAGCTTGTTTACACTTCATGGTGCACTTTTTTCCTCAAAGTGTACATACATATTGTACTTTTCCTTGTTCATCTTGCTCCTTTTTATTATAGATCTAGATAAGGGTGACCACTAATAACCATGTAACACAGTCACTTTTAGGTGGTCTTGAAATCTCCTCTTCCAGTGTCATTAATCTAAAACTCTTCAATTTAACATCAGGCAGATTTTTGGGCAAGAGCAGAAAATAGCCACATACTTCTACAAAATACAAGAAAAATTTCTAAGCTATTTATTAATATTCTTCTCTGAAACCTCTT
>NW_004949176.1:0-19574 GCF_000317375.1 Microtus ochrogaster
TTTATGTCTAAAAGGCACTTATGAAGGAATACATATTATATTTGTCTTTCTGGGTCTGCGTTACCTCCCTCAATATGGTTTTTTTTTTATCTAGATCCATCCATTTGTCTGCAAATTTCAATATGTCAAATATTCTTAAATGTTATAAAAATCATCATCTGGCCCTTCTGTCAACTGAATTTCTTTTCTCTGAGAATGACATTGTATTGTCTCAAGTGTCTGGGCTAAGACAGGAAAATTGACTTTTTTATTTTTGTAATTCTTGTGTTTCTATTATATAAGGTATTAGATTCACCTCATGTTCCAATTTCAAATGCATTTCCATTTAGCTGTTGAGATAGCACCGATCAGTCTCCATCAGATAAGGAAGATGGAATTCTCAAGACATGTAGTGTCTGCCAGTGGTGTTCATGTATCTGTGATTTCCAAACTGATTTTTCAGGCTCCGTGACGTGGGGGTGGAGTACTACTTGCTTTGTCAATAAGTTCCTGCCTGTTAGGCCACTCAGCTGGAGAGCGGTCAGTGTCTCTCCATGGTGGGCTACTGGAGTAAAGAAGCCCTCAAGTCGAGCAGTGGTGTTGAAGGCCAAGGAAAGGAGGCTGTTGCTAGAATGTCGTCTATGGGATTGGCTGCTCTGAAGGACTAGCTAATGGAAACCGGAATGCTTTCCAGGGGACAGGAGCTGAGAGGAAAGGGGGAGCACTCCCCACCAGCCTGCTGAGGAGTGTCTTCAACCCTGAAGGCCACGGGAGGCATTAGAGCTGAGCAGATGGAACTTGTAGCCACAACAGTCTCGCACAACGTAGCAGAATGGATTGCAGCTGTATCTGTGTCCCCAGATCATGAATGCCACTCGTCTGCTGGCCCTGACCGGGTTTTTTAAGCGGGAGTGGTGGGCTGAACTGAGAGGCTCGCAGAGCTAAGGTTCTGCACAGCTTCAAATTCTCAAACTGAGACTTCTTCCGCCATCTTGGGCTGGCGAGCTGTTTCTCTGGGTTATCGTTTCTACTGTTGCTGGTTCTTGGGCTCAGTACTTATAAAAGCCCCATCTGCTCACTCGTTTTGATTCATTCACCTGTTTACTCTGCCCAGACACTTATGGGCTAACAAATGATACTCCGAACTAGGGGACTAAGGAGTCCCAGAGATCCAGCTCTGCTTCCAAAGACATGGAGATCTCAGACCTGACAACACTAGGTAGATAGTGAAGATGCTGTCCTAGCCCTAAACCAGAGATATCGCAGGATGCCTTCTTTTGTGTCTCCTTTTTTGTTGTTCGATCTCCTTGTTAATGGAAGTCTCCAGAGTCTCCGGATGAAGGAAGAGCTTTGTTGCAATGTGTGCACTTCTGTGAGTATTGACTGAGAAATCGTTATTTGCCTTACTGAACCTTTCATTCTAGAGTTCTCGTAGGGGAGAGTTGAATAGGCAGCTGTCATATGCTCATCTGAGCCCCAGCAGACATACGCATTCTTTGTGATGCTGGTACCGGGGTGACTTTTCATTAGAAGGCTAGGACAGTGGCGTGTAGAGTGAGGAATGAGGACAGTGATGATCCAGATGTGTGCACAGGGTTTGCACAGCCTTAGCTTCTGCCACAGCACTGAGATCCTGGAGACGAGATAAACATTTAGAGGTTCTTCCCTGACCCCATGTGGGTGCATCTCAGTGTATTGCTCTGTGTTTTACTGGTTTTTGTGTATAAGAGTATGTTTGCATGTATATGTCTGTGTATGCATGTTGTGTGTGTGTGTGTGTGCGTGTGTGTGTGTGTGTCTTAGGGTTACTATTGCTGTGATAAAACACTTTGACCAAAAGGCAAGTTGGGGAGAAAAAGGCTTATTTGGCTCTTCCCCTCCCACCTTCTTTTCCTCTCTCCCTTCACTCTCTCCTTCCTTCCTTGTTTTTTTTCCTTTCAACATATATAGATGTTTTACTTGTTTGTGTGCCTGTGCCTGGTGCCCATTAAAGCCAAAAGAGGGCATGAGATCCCCTGGAACTGGACTCACAGTTGGTTGTACATCAGCCTGTGGATGCTGGGAGCCAGGTCCTCTGCAAGAGCACCCAGTACTCCTAGCCTCCAAGCCATGTGTCCCGCTCCTGCTTTAACCTTCTGAGTGCTCTCATAGGTATTGTGCATAACCATGAGGAAGAAACCGAGCCTCTGGCCACATCTCCAAGTGCCATGATGTCATAGTGGACGTTCATCCCTCAACTGTGGAAGGGAAGTAGGCAGTTTCTTCCCCATACCCCGATGAAGGATCTGAGACAAGGCTACTACACTCTGACAATGACAATTGCATTTTTTGAGATTGCTCAGGCAGTCTGTCTGGGGCCAGTGGAAGATTCCAGGGCTTAGCAGAGGAGGAAGATGTCCCTCAAGAACTTGTGCTGGGATGGGCATGACTCCTGCTGTCGTTCGTGCTGCACAGAGGCCCCGTCCCGTTTGCTCTAAACACTACCTCCCAGATAGGAGACAGAGCTCCCTGTTTAGACAGATGTGGGCAGAGAAAGGAAGAGGGACCAAGCTGAGGGTGTGCTGTGTGAGATCAGGAATACCGCCTCCTCCCAGAAGGACATCAAATGACTCATCTCTTGCCATTCGATGTCCTTTACTAGCTAAGACTGATGGTTCAGTGCCAATGGTACCTGCACCTGGGAACTGGTGGCTGATTTCACAGAGATGCAGGGAGCGTGAGATGATCAGGTACCTCCATCCAGATACTAAACCTCACTTGCTGAGACAGCATAGGAGCCTTCCTCATGGAGCAATTTGAAAACTTGTGTGCAGTCATGCATAGTGTCATTTCCCTTGCTAGAGAACAATAAGATGCTTTCTTCATGTCAGCTACATGTAGGATTTTTCTTTGGGAATTCTGGGACTTGTAGTTTGTCTTCTTAGGATTGCTGTCTTAAAGAACATGTGATGCACTGAGAGCAATTTCTTTGTCCTCTAATCTGAGAAGAGCAAATATTTCTTTAGTGTCTCCCCATCCAACTCTTATTCTTAGAATGGTTTCTTGAATCCCAATATTAATATTTTGATTTCTGAAGGCCAGGGGTCTGGTAGGCATGGTACATATATTGCTTATCAGAATCTCTTAAACACATTTAAAGTACTGTTGCCTGAGCGCCGTGAATGAGACACTTAGTACTGGTCATGGAGGGCAGCACAGGGGACACATAGTGTCTTGCACTAGGCGGTCTTGGAGACAGGCTCTCAGGTTGGCCATCTGTATGATCTCAAGAAAGCCGGAGTGTCCCCGACCCTTCGATTCAGGTTGATGAGAACCAACCTCCCAGTCTTGTAGTGGGGAGACAATGACTGTGGTGGGTAAAACAGCCCAGGGATTAAAACACGGCAACTGTAGCCAGGCGGTGATAGTGTGCACCTTTAATCCCAGCACTCGCGAGAAGAAGCAGGTGGATCTTTGTGAGTTCAAGGCCAGTCTGATCTACAAAGTGTGTCCCAGGACAGGCTACAAAGCTACATAGAGAAACCCTGTCTCGAACAACAACAACAACAACAACAACAAAACAAAACAAAACAAAAAAAACCCCAAAACCCAAAAATCCCCAAAAGCCAGAGTACATGTAATATATGTTTGTTTAACACTGTTAATAAAAAAAAAATCATCATCTTACAATTACTATGACCTCATACTATAGTATCACTAAAATATAGAAGACTGGTTGGTTATGTAGCTCAATGGTAGAACACCTGCCAGGTTCATACAAGGTCCGAACATGCACACACGTACACACAGAGAGAGAGAAAGAGAGAGAGAGACAGAGACAGAGACAGAGAGACAGAGAGAAATGACAGGGAGAAAAATGATCCCTAGACTGGACTGAAATACCATATTCTGCCCTGATTTTCTGAACCCCATTTCCAAAGAGCCCATGGCAGTAAGATGAGAAAAAGATTAAAGTGTGTTATGAGAACCCATCGGAGTCTTCGTCACTGCTGAATTGTGTCTGCATCCTAAATTGGCCTCTAAGTCCAGCTAAAACCCCCAAGCCTCTGCTGGGCTTTTGATCAACTTGGAGTTTAATCCTTTCCATTTCAGATGGATTTGCTCACAGAATAAACTGTTGAATTAAAGAAGACAACTCTATCTTTACTGACTGCCAGTGCACGGATTTTCTTTCATTTTGTAATTTCTGAGAATTCTTGCACCAAAATATATCCCCAGAATTGGCAAAAAAATTTTAAAAAATCACAATAAAATGTTTCTATTAAGGATGGTGAGGAGTAACTATGCGAATTAGTCCGATGGTCTTTTTATAGGCCGTGTTTATAGAACTAAATACCACACTGGCATTCTAAGCCGCCTGAGCTACAGAGTAAAATCTGTCTTAAAAAAATTTAATAAAATGTTAAAGCACTCCACTTCATCTCATAAATATATAATTATTAAACACATAAGTACTATTTGCCAACTTAAAAGTGATATGGAAATAAGCAAGAAATTAAAAAAAAAAACATGAGCAGAAAAAAATTTAGCATGCTTTTTGTGCGATTGATTTGTAAATTTCTGTCATCTTTTTCTGTAAGAACCTGGAATGCAGAGGAGTGAAAAAACTATTTTCTTGACCAGAGCCTTTTCCATAAATAATATATTGTTCTTTTCCTGTCCTCTCCACTGGAGTTAAACAATAGACACTCGACAAGGAAATGATGTCAGTCCCCTGTTGATAGAGTCACACTACGCTGGAGGAAACAGCACGCTGGAGCGGCTTCTGCAGCTTGTCACGGTGACTCCGGGAGCTCTGGACAAAGCTCCATAACTTCATTATGGCCCCTGTCATCTGTAGCTTCTTATACATACAGTATGTATCCTTCAACAAAGACAAACGTGAATTCCAAAGATAAAAAGAACAGAGAAGAGTCCTCGGGCATCAGGGTTTGTAGCTCTGATGTAAACAACTGTTTCGATTACACCGTGAAGCCTTTCCGGGCTCTTCATTCCGGGGAGAGGAATTCTGAGTTTACAGATGACTGTGGGAAAAGAAGGGTGTTTATCAACTTCATCACACTGAAACATGGATGGCGGGGCATTTCGACCATGCACATGGGATGCTATAAGGAGTCTGGAGGAGGATCTCCAGTCTGTCTGGAACAAATCTGCAGGGTCACGGTTCTGTGTGTGGCAAATCTATCTGCATCTCAGGGAAGTCGCTCACCCCTCCCATGGGTGTTCTAGTGATTACTGAATGGTGAACATGGACCTCTGAATGGCTAAGGGGGTAACACGAACTGAAGACATTAACACAGACCCTAACAGCAGTAGGAGCTTAGACCCAGATGTGGCCCTTGGTGGCAGCACTGACAACAGGCTGTAAATGGCATCGGGCGGCTACACAGACCATTGAACATGGCTCCCTAAGGCAGCAAAGCCAGAGGACATTGCCAAGGCTTTTTGGTAGCACAGACTGCATACGTCCACATGGTAGCACAGACTGCCTCATCACAGCCTGGGGCAGAAACATGGACCACATACACTAACACGGCCCCTGGTGGCATTGTGGACAGGAGTCAGCGTCTGAGTAAGCAACAAGCTGCTGCACACCACCCCTGCCAACCCTGGGCAGTGACATGCTCCACTGTCACCTCAGCCCTCTCTCTCTCAGCTGTCACTGCTGTCACACCTCCAGTTCTGCCTCTCTCCGCAGCTTTATAACCACTCCGTTTTTCCATCTTTCCCACTCCTCTATCACGTATTGTTCATCACAGTGGGTCCAGACCAGTTGGGATGCAGCCTGGCTGGCTTCTGCCTTGTCCTTCTTAAACTACTATTAACTGGCCATGATTATTTGGCGGGGGTCTTTCCTTGTATTTGAATGAAGAGCTATAAAGGCTTTTGTTTTGATTTCATAAGGATGTAGACCTGATTCTAGAAGCCATTGCTGTCTTGGCTGGTGGGATACTGAGGCCTGAAACAGGCACCCATGCTAGAGCAGGATGAATTGACGCAGAATGGCTATCTGGTGCCATCAGTTACCTTGGTTCTCTATAGCTCCAAAGTGCCCAGGGAGCCTTTGGGGCAGAGATGCTGCCGTCCCATTCTTTACTGTAGGTGAGGTCCTGGTCCAGTTAGAGGTGACACACACAGATCAGGCCAAGTTTAGGAACTGGGAAGCAACAGAGGTAGATTGTTTGTTAGTAGTGAAGGAGTTCCCAGGTACCAGGCCTGTGGGCTTTCCTGCACAGACTCCCAAAGGACCAGATCTTAAGACAGAATAGAACGGATACAGGCCCATCAAGGGAAATGGTTCTGGAGGTCACTAATTGGTTTTGTTCTTTATAGCTGAAAAAGAAAAGTGTGTGTCAGGGGGTAGAGAGTCCATAATAACAGCAATAAACGCCTAGTGAGTCAATATTGAAGGAATATTGTCTAGATTAATATATTTATGTGATGGGTATTAGCAGACGAAGAGTAATGAGGCCTGCAGATGTAGCTCAGTTGGGAAAGCATTTGCGTTTCATGTGTTAAGCGGTGGGTTTAATACTAGTACCACATAAGCTGAACATGGCGCTGCATGCCTGTGAGGGCAGAAGGATCAGGAATTTATGGTCATCCTCCTCTACTTAGCCAGGTGAAGGCCAGTCTGGACTATATGGGTAACCTCCTCTTCTTAAAATAAAAACTACAAAACCTAACAAAAACAGATCCAGCTCACAGGTACCTGCTCCTAAGCCTAACTGCTTGAGTTCCATTTCCAGGACACACATGACATGAGAGAACCTCTTTCTGCAAGTTATTCCCTGGCCTACACACACGCACACACATGAACACACACATACATACATAGGACAAAGAAATAAATGCAATAAAAGGGAAGAAAGAAACAAAAGATGAAAGAAAGGAAGAAAGGAGGAAGGAAGGAAGGAAGGAAGGAAGGAAGGAAGGAAGGAAGGAAGGAAGACAAACTGCAAGGAAGGAAGGAAGGAAAAAAGGAAGGAAGGAAAAAAGGAAAGGAAGGAAGGAAGCAAAGAGCAAAGCCTGGACGGTGCTGTGTTCCCAATCTGAGTGTCAGTGTGTAGAAGGCATGGCTCCCCAGCTAGGGACACTACTCAAAGGTAAATAAATTCCAAGGGAACTAACCTTATCAACAAATAATCCATCAGTGGGGCCGAGCTGAAGGAAGTGGGTCTCTGGGGTATGTCACTTAAGGGTATTTGGCCCCTGCGATCTGGCTGTGTTTTGCTGTCACGAGGTGAGCAATCTCCTGTGCCATGTGCCATATGTTCCCACCACAGCAGCGTTTTCCCTACCTCAGGCCCTGAGAAACAGAGCAAATCAGCCTGGACTGAATCATGGGCCACCGCAGATTTTCCCTCCCTTTGTTGATTTCTCAGACTCTTTGTCACAGCAGTGTGACAAGATGTATAACTGGACAGGCTGTTGTACATTTTGAGAACAAATTCAATGCATTTTCCGTGAAACTACTTTCCTCTGTTCTCCTTACATCTCTGTTATATCCATAAGTAATTGTATAATTAAAACTCTGCATAATGAGATTAAAAATAAATCCCATCCTAGGTGTATGCCTCAGTTTTCCCTGTTAAACTCCAAACCAATGAACTAAGACACACCTCACACAATAATATCATAAACGGACAAGATGGCAGAAGGATTAATGGAGTACTCATCACCACTATCCAGGGAAATGACCGCATTGCACCATTGTCTATCTCCTGAGCATCAGCACTGACTTGATCTAATTTTGATTGGCTCCCATGGAATCGTCTCGCATTACAGCTCCTACAGCAAGCCATGGCCTTGACTTCTTAAGACAGATTCCTGCCTCAACCTCTGACTTCCTTATCTAGCTGCAGAGATGAAAGTATGGAAGAGAGATATATTGGGGAGAGTTTCACCCAGAACTGGCTTTTTTGGGGGGAAGGGGATGGGAAAGAGAGCAGCCTCCAAATTATTTAGAAATAGTCCTTGAGTTATTTAAATTTAGTTTCATAATTAACGCATGGATGTCTGAAAACATAAGCGATACAATTTGGTTGCTTAGTTAATTAAGGGAGGAAGGAAGGGAGAGGTGGAGGGAGAGATGAAAATATAATCAACAACCCAGGATGGAGTCAGTGCTTAAACCTGCACTGCCTCAACGTCCCCTGTGACGTTGAGAGGCATCTGCACACTCTGCCCTGTGAACTAATTACAGTAACACAGGTCACTTGGTATGGTACGACACACAGACCATGTCATAGACAGGCAGAAGACATTTGCATTGCTAAACTGCTTTTTGTCCCAGAGATCTCAAAGATCCCATGAGAGTGTAGCAGTCCTCCCAGGGAGTGATAGGACACAGATGAGCAGTCAGGAGCTCTGCAGATCTTACTGGAAGCTTTAGCTACTGCCTGGTGGTCACAGGAGGCAAGGGAGAAAGTAATGATTTTTTCAAGACACTCTAATAAGAAAATGAAGCTCCATGGTGTGTGAGTGTGTACTTGTGTGTGTGTGTATGTGTGTGTGTGTGTGTGTATGGGTGTGGGGGAGTGTGTGTGTGTGTGTGTGTGTTGTGCAGAGGGGAGTGAGTGTGTGTGTGTGTGTTTGGGTGGGGGGAGTGTGTATGGAGGGGGAGTGTGTGTGTATTGTGGGAGGGGTGGGAGTGTGTGTATGTGTGTATGTGTTTGGGTGGGGGCAGTGTGTGTGAGTGAGTGTATGTGTGCATGGGTGTGTGGGTGTGTGTATGGGTGTGGGGGTGTGTGGGAGTGTGTGTGTATGTGTGTGTGTGTATGGGTGGAGGGAGTGTGTGTGTGTGAGTGTGTGTGTATTGTGCAGAGAGGAGTGTGTGTGTGTGTGTGTGTATGTGTTTGGGTGGGGGCAGTGTGTGTGAGTGAGTGTATGTGTGCATGGGTGTGTGGGTGTGTGTATGGGTGTGTGGGAGTGAGTGTCATTCAGAAAGTAATACTCAGAAAAGTAGGAAAGCTTCCCCAGGAAGGAGGTGGGGAATCCTGGTGAGCTGGCCTGGATTTGACCTCATCACCTCCTGTGGTTTTCAGTGTAGCACACTTGTGTATTTTCATTGTTACTGAAAATAGTTTTTGAACAGTTGAGTTTAGGCACATCAGCTTGTGTTTCAAAAAAACCAGTCTTCTAGAATTTTGGACAAACTTATGTACTTACCCAAGGCAAGACTGTTTGGTATAATAGGTTCTTCTGTTTGTGTGCTGCTTTCATTGGTTGAATAAAGAGACTGCCTTGGCCTTTTGATAGGGCAGCCCTTAGGTGGGCAGAGTAGACAGAACAGAATGCTGGGAAGAAGGGAACTGTTGCAGACACCATGATTCTCCTGCCTGAGACAGATGCTGGTTAGAATTTTTCCCGGTAAGCTATGACCTTGTGGTGATAGACAGATTATTAGAAATGGGTTAAACTAATACGGGAGAGTTAGCCAATAAGAGGCTAGAAATAATGGACCAGACAATAATTTAATTAATACAATTTCTGTATGATTATTTTGGGGTTAAGCTAGCCGGGCAGTGGGACACGGCCCACTGGTCCTATTACAACTGTTTGCCAATAGCATTCCTCACAGACACTAAAAAATTAAGTAAAATAATAAAAATAAAAACGTTCATTGTTTTCCTCAGCTGGAAGCAGCTATTCAATGGATTGCAACTAAGTAGCAAACAGGTTTCAAAAACTATATGTTTTTGTTTTTGTTTTTCCTAAACCTTTCTTGGGGCTCCAGAAGCATCCTCGAGCAGATGTTAAGATCTGGGTTAGGCTGTGTCTTGGATTATGGTTTAGAAGGGAGGCAGGACAGGTGTCAACAGGCAGGAGCCAGCCCCCTGCAGAGAGTCAGCAAGGGGGAGCATGAGTAAACACTATTGCCAGGAGGCTAGGTGAGCAAGGGTCTTTTGGGGAAAAACTGACCTGGGAAGGTGTCTAAGGACTAGAGAGCATTCCAGATAGGAAAGGCAGCAGAGTTAAGGGGTAGGGGCTGCAGAGGGCAGCATGGATTTAGAAGGACACAGGACTGGCACATCAGGCACAGATAGCAGAATCAGATGAACACAGACTCCAGACAGGAGATTGCCAGTCTGGGTCTGCATCTGTGCACCAGCTGACTACACGGACCGGGAATGATCCCTGGAAGATGTTCCAACCCGTGCCCAGATGGTAGCTGGTATAATAAAGGTCGGAGTGTGGTCTGAAGACCAACCCAAGGGCCAGGGAGCCAGGGAGATGCTCGCCGGGTGTGTTTGTTCAGCCCTCTGTCTCAGGCACAGGTGCCGCTCCTTGTTGGGTCTAAAGTCTTGGAACGCGTGTTTGTCTGGAGGGCACAGCCCGAGACAGACCTGCCTGCCGCCTGCCTCTTCCTCCCCACTTTTTCTCACCTTGAATTTGTGCCCACATCTTGAAAAGAAACACATGTCTGGCATTGTTCTCCATTACTTTCAAAGAAGGGATTGCAAAACAGTTGGAAGTGGGGCGGAGCCCTAAACCTGTGAAGACTCCCAAACTGAGACCCTGCTCCCCTGAGTTTTAGGAGACTCTTTTTCAGGGCCTTTGTATTTGCGTTCTGATTAAGATCACGTGTTATAAAGTGTATTTTATCTAAGGGTAATTTTCCCACCCTTTGAAATCCGGCACTTTGGATAATGAGCTAGCTTGTGCTGGGTGCGTGGAAACTTTGCTAAGAAAAAGCTTTATTACAGTTGTTTCTAGGTCCACAGTTACTTCCTGTGTTCTTTGGAAGCCTGTACCAGTGCACTTCCTGGATCACATTCTAAAATGTTTAGGGAAGTGCAAGAAGCCCCTTTCGCGAGGTGTCAAACATTAGAGGGCTTCAGTAAGCCTTGGGTTTGGTGTTTGCTTTAAAAAGGAAGATACTTGTGTGTTTAATGGAGCCTCTTCAAGCCACTGGAGCGGAATAAGAGGAAACGATCCGGTTTACTTTGAGAAAGAAAGTTAACAGTGTTACAGATGGCCCTTAAAGTAAAACGTAACTTCAAATGCAAAGAAAGGGAGAAACCGAAGACATTATTTACAGGAAAGGTTACCCGATATGTGGTGGCTTCTAGCAAGACTCCCCATCTTTCTAGGAGGAGGACAGAAAACTGTTTTCACAGCAGAATATCCTCGAGAGAGTATTCATTCTCCTTATCTAGAAAAGTGTTCCATTGCAGGAGAATTTAACCAGTTCACAGCTGTATGCTTTTTCTAGTAGTCAAGAAAGCCTCTGTATTTGAGTCCTGATTTAGATTATGGACTGTTCGATTAAGAGAGCAAACCTTGTCAATTGTCTCTCCCTGTGTTGATCCCAAAAGTATAGGCTACAAAGAAGCTGGGGTCCCTTTAAGAAGTAAGATGGAGCCAGGTGGCACACACACCTTTAATCCTAGCACTCAGGAGGCAGAGGCAGGCAGATCTCTGTGAGTTCAAGGCCAGCCTGGTCTACAAGAGCTAGTTTCCAGACAGGCTCCAAAGCCACAGGGAAACCCTGTCTTCAAACAAATAAACAAAATAATAGTAATAAAAAAATAAATAAATAAAAGGAAGTAATCTGGTACCAAGGAATTCTGGGATGGAACAAAGATAGGACAGGAACAGTGGAAGAGTTTATACAAGACAATGTGTGTGTGTGTGTGTGTGTGTGTGTGTGTGTGTGTGTGTGTGTGTGTGTCTGTGTCGGCCGATGATTAGCTGTTTCCAAGGACAAAGGTCTCCAGGGCCTGGGGGAAGCCTAGGTACCCCTAAGGCTTTGTCTTCTTTCAGTGTTGGGTCATATAAAAGACTCCCTATCTGAAGCCAGCTTCCTGTAAAGACCATTCTCTCAAGACTGCACTCTGAGACATCTGAAAGACCAGTGCTGGTCAGCCATGGAGGCTCATGCTATAATCCAAATGCCTAGGAGACTGAGGCAGGAGGATTGCTGTGATTGCAAGGCCAGCCTGGGCCACAGAGTATAACTTTGTGTCAAAAGGACAAACTCACAAGCCAGCAACAACTGAAGTACCAGGGTTGAGCTTCTGCAGTGAATAGTCAAATATTATGTGAAAAAACCCCGATGAAGGAGGTAGGGCAGAGTTAAATTAGAAAGAGCTGTTGGGAGTTAAGGCTCAATCAAACATTTTATCTTTTTGAAGTCTCTCAATATGAGCACTTGAAATGTAGGCTTTATGGCTAAGTGTTCAGAATGTTACTTGCTTCGTTTCGCTGTTTCACCTGAGGTACTAGGTGCCTTGAAGATATTGAAGGCACTCACCCAGATGCTGGACAAACACGGCTTAGCCAAGAGAGCTCCCCTCTCTGGAGGAATGGTGGCCCAATGAGGCATCTTTCTAGATCTGCCTCCGTGATGTCTGTCAAGATCTGATTTCCAAATGCAGTCATTTCAACTAGTTTTCCAAAGAGAAAGTCAATCTTTTGGGCGGATTTCTTTGCATTAAAGGACTACTCATTAAACCAAGGGCTACAGCCCTTTTGAAATAGTCTAGTTGCTCAGGTCATGTCCCAGTAATGCCAGCTGGGCATTCTTCCATGTCCCCAAGGATTCTGGCTGTATGTTGCCCTCTAAGCTTCCTCCTGCCAGATGTGTACCAGTGGTCCCATGTCACTGCAGAGCAAGGTAGAAGCTTGTCCCACCTTAAGTTTATCATATATTGTCCTTGCTTCGTTTCTGTTGCTGCGATTAAACACCTCAAATAAACACAATTTAAGGAGTAAAAGAGTTATCTAGATTATAGTCCATTGCCATGTCCAGCACGGCGTGGATCCCGGAAACCTGATTGGGGGTGAGGAAGGAATGAAGAAAGGTCAGACACACGGGCATAGAAAAGCTGGGGTTAGGTGGGGCGTGCATTCTCTGATGGAGCGACATCAACTAAGAGACAGCCTACAACAGCCAAAATGCCAGCACACTCGTGTTTATTATACACAGCATGGGGAGAGGTTGTCTGGTCTCTGTGGGAGGTTGGAGGCTGAAGCTGTCTGTTTCTGCACATGCTATTCGGTTATTCATGCAAGCACTCATGCATGTACACACTGTCCACATTCGCCATAGACCAAAGGAAAAACAAAAATCTTTGCCATGACTCTGAACCTCACCCCAAGGAAAGCTTTGCTGTACCCAAGGGTCTAAGGCATTGGTCCTTGTCCATGTCAATAGTACACATTCACCCAAGGCTTCATCCATAATCCAACACTTTGGAGCAATCAAAGCAGGAACTTAAAGACCCCTGTCCACAGACAAGAGCAGAGAAAGAATCAACTCAGGGATCCCGCTCTCTTCACTCTAACACAGTTCAGGCCCCAGCCTAGAGAATGTACCCAGTCGCATTCAGAGTGGGTCTCCCAACTTCCATTAATCAAGATAATTCTCCAAACACATGTCCACAGGCCACCACGGTCTAGACAGTTCCTCACTGGAGTGTTCTTGCTGGAGGATCCTAAGTCTCCTTGACGATAAAAACTGACCACCACATATAGTGGAGATATTATTTTCATAGATAGCAGCCGTTTTATCCTCATGCAACAAGATATATAGGCAAAGATAGTGAAGAAAGGGATGCTAGCCAACCACACCCATTACCATCATTTAGTAGATGAAAGCAAAACAAAACAACCCCCCCCAAAAAAAAACGGAATCTCCACAAATTTCTAAACTATTTGCTTGGATTTGGGTTGCCATGTTATGAAGAACTTAACTCACTATGCAGACAGTCACTGTGTTTGTCTTCTTCTTTGGGGACTCAATTAAAGGGAGGGAAATGTAAACAGACCTCTGTGTGCAGTTACCATATTTAATCCTAAGTAATCACATAGGAGAATATGCATTCTTCTTAGTCAAATAATGAGTTATTTTTGTTTCCTGTGAAGCAGAGTTGAATTCAACTTTTTTTTTAGGCATTGAGGCTTATGCAATTAGGAGTCTTAAAGGAAAATAAAATAAATGAACACTTCAGAAATTAGTTATGTGCAAATGTTTATTTGGAATAAAAGAAAAGTAACAAATTGGAAGGTTTTTTTTCTCCAAGGTTCCAAATACAATGAATCAGAAAAAACATGATCGTTTTAGTAATTCTTTGTACCCTGGGAGGCCTGCAATAATTTTGTCATATTTTCTTTGAAGAGAATAAGAAAACAATTTAGTCTTTGTTAAAGCATCGTTGAACAAGATTTTTTTTTCATAGTCTAGAAAACTTTTTCTTAGCTCCACAAATTATTATAGATGTTAAACAGGATTCCACCAAATATATGGGGAGAACTTTCTGCCAATATCTTTTAGAGTTAGGGAAGATGGTTCAGTTAGGAAAGGGCTTGCTGTGTGTGCATGAGGGTCTGAGTTTGGATCTCAAGTACCCAAGTATAACAGGAAGATGTGCTGGTCCATCCTTGTGACCCAGAGTAGGGAGGTGGAGACAGCTGGCTCTCTGAGGCGCTCTGGCCAGCTAGCCTAGCTTCCTCGGCAAGTTTCAGGTCAATGAGAGACCTGTCTCAAAACACAAGGTGGATGAATTGGAGAGATGTCCGTCTTTGCCTATTGAGATTAAAGTGGCAAGTTTCACCCAAGTACACCACTCGAGTCTTTTTGGTTGACACTACTTCCCTAAGATAGAAAATAAAGAGTGATGTTTCCAGTTGGCATGTCACATCACAGGGGTTTTCTCAGCGTTTGGACCAGTTGTTTTCCCTAAACCCCTTCACACGTCCTATGCCACATGTGCTGCACTGTAGAAGCTCCTTCCGAGTGTGTGAGCCGTGGTCAGAGGACAACCTCAAGCAGGTCCCAGGTATCAGATCCACACTGTCAGGCTTGGTGGCAAGCACCTGGACCCACTGAGATGTTTTCGCAGCCCTGCATAAATTTGTATACTTCTGCATGTTCTTCATTAAAAGAACGCTGGACAAGTGAGATAAGAAGTAGTTACTCGGTTTTCTTACGGCAATTTATTTTTAGCAGCCCCCTCCCTCTGTGGTGGCTAGTTTTCTGTCAGTTTGGCACACGTTAGAGTCATTTGGGAAGAGGGACTTCGGCTGAGAAAGTGGCTCCAACAGGGTTGGGCTGTGGACAAGCTTGGGGTGCATTTTATTGATTGATGGTTGGTGTGTGTGGGGTTAGTTCACTGTGGATAGTGACACCCTTGGATAGGTGGTCCTAGTGCTATAAGAAAGCAGGCTGGGCAAGCCATGGGGAGCAAGCCTGTAAGCAGCACCCCTCCATGGCCTCTGCACCACTTCCTGCTGATATGAGACACGAGTATACAGTCAATGCACAGCTGACAGATTCATAGACAAACCCACAAGGGTACAACTTCTGGGGAACCCGATTAACAAAGCTTTGGGAACACTTGTCTTTTGGATAGTCACTATCGCTTCTGTGAAATCATGACGTTTCTCCCTTCTATAATGGGATTCATTCCAAAATACCCCAACAGTGTATAAACCATCCTCCTTTAAACCTGACTTTTCCTGTACTGGCAACTGTATACCTCCTCCCACACTGTGGGTCCCTGGTGTGAAAGCATTCAGTCAGCCAAACGTTTGTTCTCATAGTCCAATCTGCATAAAGCTAGACCCCCCACAATTAACCTTACCGATGGGACTTATTGACAAGAAAGGATCCCTGAGCAGGAGGCTCTGAACAGGAGAAACAGTATGTGTGCTCTTATAGGTCTGAGTGGCCCTGAATTCCCTAACAGCCAGCTCAGGAGAGTGTAACCCACTGCCCTTCGCTCTACCCTAACAAGCTGTTAATATTCTGTGCTTACTTTCACCTTCCATTTGACACAAGGTTCTAGTTTAGGAAATTAACTATTTATAGACAGGAACAAAAGCTTGGGTGGCTAAACCAAGCCCCAGAGAAAGACATTCCTTCTCACCCTGATGCTTACCTTAGGGGCTAAGTAGGCATCTACCTTGTGAGCCTTTTATCCACCCTGTAAGCCCTACGAGAGAGATGCTTGGTATCATTGTTATTTCCCAGAGAATGGTTAACTATGTCTGTGTGGGTGTGTAAACTGGAAACCCTGTGAGATGGGAGGAACAGCGAGAACCATCAGAAGAGAAGCATCAAGGAGGAACACCGGAAGGGGATTAAACGGGACATGATAAAAAGACTTCTGTGAGTTAATTTATTTCATTTACCCTCAGACCTCATTGGTCAGGTTTATTGCCTGTGATAGCAATCCTTCTGAATCCTGAGAGGTTTAAGGGGGTCAACTCCTGAACATAAGCCTCAATGTCCTGCCTCCAAGTTCCTGCCTGTTTTGAGTTCCTGCCCTGGCTTCTCTGAGAGATGGATGGATAGTTACCTGAAACCGTAAGCTGAAATAAACGTTTTCCTTCCCAATTGCTCTGGTCATGACGTTTATTACAGCACTGCAAACCTTAACTAAGCCGCTCTCAATCCATCCCTGCTCTCCCAGTCACTGTCTGCTTCAGTAAAGAGAGACCCCATAGTGCAGGGACAACGGGAGTTTGTACGTGTTGTTGTGTGGGCTGTGTGTGTTGTATGGCCTTGTTATTGTGCTCACGAAATGTGTTTGTAGAGGTCAGAGGTCAATGCCAGATGTCTTCCATTAAGCTTCAGGGATCCTTCTGTCCATCCCTCCCCCGCAGCCCCTCCCTCCTCCCGCACTGCAGTTACGGGGCACCCCTGTACCATGGCAGGCTTTAAAAGAATGTGGGTTCTGGGTTTCTGGCCCTAATGCTTGCATCACGGGCAACTCTACTAACTGACTGAGACGCCTCCTCAGCTTGTTGGTTTATTTTGTTGTTTTTTCGTTCTCACTTTTTTTTTTTAAGTGAATGTAAGTTTAATTAAAGTGTTGGGCTTTGTCATGGCATCTTCATACGTGTCATTATGCTTTGTTCTCAGTACTCACTTTCCTCGCTACCCTCTCCCCTCTGCTTGGTTCCCATCCTGCCCTGCTAGCCCTGCCCACTGCTTACTGGTCAACTATATTCTCTCCCCTTTTCCTGCCTCCTTCGGCCGCCCTTCCTCCTTTCTCTTAGTCCCCTCTTCAGTTTCATAACTTACACGCATTCACACACAGGCACACTCAATGCATGCATACATACACATGCACACGCACTCACACACACACTCACACATGCACACGTATGTGTACACACTGTACGTACATGTATGTGCACACTGATTCCCACATGGGTACACGCTCAGTACACTCACATCTGCCGTACTGCAGGCATACTCACCCATCCGTGAACACACACACACACGCTTGTACATCCATGCACAAACACTTGCAAACACTCTCACCAGCACACGTATGCAGGCACTCAATTTAAATCCAAGTTCATCATATAAGAGAAAACATGGAATCTGCCTTTCCAGATGTGGTTCATTTCTCTCAAGATAATGCATTTCAATCCACCCAACCCTTAAAACACAAAGAATTGTTTTATTAGCTTCTTGAGTGGATTCAGCAGTGATTTATATCCACTAGTAGATTCACTAGTGAATTGGTTTTCTTAAGGATATAATCTCTTTTGGGCGTATCATCTTCTTTGACCGTGTTTGCCCTGTGCCTTCCCCCCTCCCTTTCCACCTCTCACCTCCCGCTAGCCCTCTTCCTCCCCCTCTGTTTCATGTTATAGATAAACCAAGCATCCACAAATGAGAGAAAGCATACAGCATTGTCTTTCTTAGTCTAGATTATTTTGCTTATTTTTAAAAGCATTTTTGTTTCGTTTTTGAGACAGAGGCTAGGCTTAGGGTCAAAGCACAGATCCGCCCGCTTCAGCAGTTTTCGTGCTGGGTTTGCAGCATGCGTAAGACTGCAGAGCAAGATGGTCAAACATGGACCACTCTGAATCAACCCAATATAGCACAGACCCTTAGTTAAATTAGTAGTTAAACTCTGCTTGGGCAGGGATACCCTAAGAAGCCAGGCCTCCATTATGTCCTGGTCCATTTCTTCTGAGCAAGTGCCAATGGAAGGAGGGAACATGATCATGTGACCTCTTTCGGTTTGTGTGACCCAGAGGGACACTTTCTGATGTAGCCTTACAACTGAGTAAGTCTTCTTCACAAGTCTTTCCTGGGTAGCCTGTCTAGTATCTTCCTCAGTGGCTAAAACTGGCGGAGTGGATTCTCTGCCCTGCCCTGACCCCACCCCTCTTCTGATCTCTATCTAGTTCTCTGTCTTATTGTTTTGAGAAGGGAGGAAAGAGACTGAAGATTTAAAGAGTAAGATCTTCGGTACAACCAAGATGAATTTAGGAGGTTCCGTTTTATTTCGCATGCCGAAGTCTGCCGTTCAAACAAGGAGAAGCTGCCCTCCTCTGCCAGCCTAGTCCCCCATTGGTTGCCAAGTGCAATGTAATGAGAAAAATGAATTAGGGACTCCAAGGGGCACAGGATGGCTGTCATCACCTCAATCTCTTTCCACACCACGTTTGCAAACATGTCGTGCACCCCAGACAGGAGCAGATGCCACAGGCGCCCACTTCAAGCCTGGCATCCTCATCACGTCCAGAAAGGGATCTAGCCAAAGTCAGCACAGACACAGAGCAGGTGGCAGTGGTGTGGGAGGGCTCCCCAAAACTGAGCGGAACAGATGGCCAAGCGACGTGAACTCACAGTACACATTTCAGAGACTAACAGGCACTGGGGATCACAATTTGTCACTGCAGAAGAGACCTGGCTTAAAGGGCTGGAGTGAGAGGCAGCCCATGCTGGAGTCTTTGGACCCATGTTTGTTTCCTGACACTCCCGCTGGGATACATTTGGGCGTTTAGCCCCAGAAGTCAGTGTGTTCATAAAGGGCAATTTTGTTGGCCATCGGAGGCCTTGTGACTGCAGCAGGCACAATTCTTCCTGTGGCCCCTGAGGCCTGAAGACGGTGAGTTCTTTAGACTTTCCCTCCTGCAGGCTTCTCCAGTTCAAAAGTCAAAAAGCAGAGGCACAAACATTCAAGACATATTTCTCTGCCTCGGTGAGGTCTCCACAGAAATTCTTAGTAGGTCTCTAGGGTGCCCCAGCAGATCGCAGCATGGCGCTTCCCAGCAGAGTACAATAGTGTTTCCCTTAGGAATCGTCTTGCTCATCCTCCTCCAATTGTATTTGGAGCTCATCCTCCTCCAATTGTATTTGAAGCCCAAATGGGCAGCATTGGGACCTGGGAGGCTGGGGACCCCAGAAGTAGCGTATCAGTCTTGCTAAAACCTACCTAACATTCTGCATGTTTGGGGCCGGGGCTGATGCTCGCCATGGATGTACTGAGGGCAAAGGTGGCATCTCCACCCTCAGCATCCAGGAGTGGCTGCTTCCAGGTGGTGGTGGAAGACCTGCATGCGTGGCTGTGGCCAAGAAGGGGAGGCAGCCCTGGGAGAGGGATGTCAAGGACCAAGCCATGGAGAGCGAGCGCTCTGCCCAGAAATCCTGCAGTTATTTTGTGTGAAGCTTTGTCTTGGAAACATTTTCCAACAATAAGTAATAGAAAATATGCTATATTAAAAGCTCTGTCCCTGGGAGCTGACCTGTGGCAAATAAAACAGATGGATGGGTCCGTCATCCAAGAAACGTATTTCAAACCTAGGACTCGGAAGAGTTTGGTCTTTCAGTCAGTGAAATC
>NW_004949176.1:19819-22017 GCF_000317375.1 Microtus ochrogaster
TCCCTTATTTGTAGTACACACACATGAGAGAGAGAGAGAGAGAGAGAGAGAGAGAGAGAGAGAGAGAGAGAGAGGAACAAGCACAACAGAAGAGGTTGGCTCTGACCATGGGTAGGATGGAGCAAAGCAAACCATTGACAATGGAATAACCAACAGCTTTCTGAAGTTCAAAAACACCTTTGAGGATGTTACCCTTCTTTAGAAAAAGAATGAAAGACAAACCACTTCACACTGCCACAGAGTCAAACTTAGCTCTTCCTCTTGTGAGGAGTCCAGGCAGCCTGCATCTCAGCTTCACCTCTCATACTCCCTTCTTTCAGAGGCAAGCAAAGGTCCAAGGCCCAGCAGAATCCTTGACACTGTAAATATCACAGACTCAGGAGTTCAGTGACTCCACCTGCATTCTTTCCCTTCACTCTCACAGCTTACACACACACACACACACACACACACACACACACACACACACACACACGAGAAAAAGAATAGTCTTCCTATTTCAGTGGGGAACAAATTGTTTCTGTGCTATTACATGGAATTTTCTTTTTCCCTAAAGACATGATAAACTAAATACTTGCCTCAGAAAGTATTTCTGTGTCAAGATAATTTATATTTAGAAGGTATACTTAATGACTTTTTAAGGAACACAACCAATCAACTTCAGTTACAGAGATTTTAAGCAGGACTGACCGTGCTACATTCCTGCCTCTTGGTCTGGACATTTCTTCCACAGGGGGGCTGAATGGATGTGTTGATGTTATTCTGTTCTTGGATGTCTTGTTTGTTGAGTGAATGCTCTTGGACAGACAAGGATGTTGAGTTCCTTGAAACTTCATTGTGTTCCCCATAGGTTCTGGTACTCAATACAGCAACTGGCTTCAGGGTCTCATATGCGCCAGACTGGATCAAACTTGTTCTGTAGCTAAGGATGATATCAACCTCCTGACCCTCCTGGCTGTACGTATGGAACAACATCACCCACTTAGCCGCTCACCCCCAAATAGTGAGGAATTTCAACTTAGTGAATGGAATAACTGCCGTGAGGCTCACCTGAACACCAGATGAGAACTGCGGAGCTAAAAGTCATTCTCAGCAAAGATTTCGTGGGTCTCCATCTTCACCCCAGACATTTCAGCCAAGCAAAATAGTTATAGCCAATCAAACATCACACATGAATCTTGGGGAGAAAATCTAACCAATCCTAGAACAATGCAGAAAATGCATCACTTACAGATGCTGGAGCAATGCTGTTTCTATAAACGGAGTTTCAGGTAGAAGGCATGAGTGGAGGTCCAGCTTGGCTGCGGGACTCTAGACTTGACTACAGAGGAATCAAGAAAGTGTGTTTGAGAGCAGAGAAAGCAGGACATGAGCTGTCCTTCTGTGTTCTAAAGAAAGTGCCCTTAAGTGTCATGAATAGAGAGAATGCCTGCTGAAGCAGAGACACTGAGACAGGCTAAGCTTGCTACCTCAGGAAGAAGAGTAGGCCTTCTTCTCTTGGCCTTCCTTTGCTCCGAAAGTTTGGACTTCTGAGAGACTTCAGGTGTCCTTGGTCCAAACACTAGGGTTTGGAAAAGGATGGCCAGCTGGAGCAGCGCCTGGAGACGGAGCTCGCAGCTTCCCCAAAGTGAACATAAGCTTTTGGTTTTCTTATGTGAAAGTCTTTTTAAATGAATCTGCTGTTGTAAAATGGTGTTATAAATCCAGATGAGCGCTCTTCTCAGGGGAAGATGTAGCAAAACCAGAAAGAAGTTGACAGTCCGTTTCCTCTATTGCCCCTGGGTGACCTCAGCTTGCGTCAGATTGAGTCTGAGTCAAGTGGACCCAGAGTCAAGTAATCAGTTGGTCATTATTACACAGGCAAATGGTGTTTCATCATTTCAGCGGGACAGATTGCTCTTCCACAGTCATTTCTGTTTTATAATGCGACTGGACATTAATTTTTAAAATGTAACTAAAACCAAAAGCAGACAGGAAACGTTTGTACTCCAAGGGGATATTGCTTTCTTGTCCAAACGTGTGGTTTCTCTCCCCAGGGGAGCTCCCTCTCCTGTTTTTAGTGTTTGCTTGGAGGGGAAAGATTCTGCTTTTGTTGCCCAGGGGATTTTCAGGTCTGTGAGCTCAGGTGGCCCTACCACCTTGGCCTCTTTGTACCACAAGGTCATCTGAACTGTTTCTGCCTCCTTCCTGACTCTGAC
>NW_004949176.1:22897-29324 GCF_000317375.1 Microtus ochrogaster
CCATGGCGTGCCAGGAAAGCTGTGCCCTCCAGAGCAATAATGGCATTATTGTTGTGGGGGTAACCAACTGTTTTATGATTACATTTGAGGCCTGCTCCTTGGCAGGGAATTGATGCTTGGCTCTATAATCCAAGAGCCTACATCTGGGAAAGCCATATGTCTCGGGGAGGAAGCATTATTGTTATAATAAATGCTCATGTTGTTAAACTAACTCCTAAAGAGTCATGTTGACACCTATAGACCAGTGCTGTGCCCAGCTTTCATCAGAGACGCTTCTTACTAGAGTGGGTAGTGGTGACTGCAGAAACCCTTACTTCACCAGGACGCTGAGAATAGGTGCTTGTCCCTAAATGGGACAGCCATAGCACCCACTTTATGACCATTCCAGCCACCATGGCGTGCCAGGAAAGCTGTGCCCTCCAGAGCAATAATGGCATTATTGTTGTGGGGTTAACCAACTGTTTTACGATTACAGAAGATGGCAGAAGCAGCATCAGGGAAGAAGGTGGGAGTTGGAGGGTGAGGAGACACAGTAAAGACATCTGGATGTGACAGACATGGCTCATGAACCCACCTCATTCATGTGTACCTTCACAAGGCCTGCAGAGATTGATGTCTCAGCCTTTTCGTCCTGGATGGGAAGGGGCCCAGGGGGGACTGTTGTCAGTTAAAGGTTGTTGGGGGAAGGGTGTCATTTTCTTCCGTGGTTTAGCTGATAAGTTGTCCGTGCTCTAGCAAATAGCCCCATTCCAGTTAAACTCAGTGAGTCACACATAAAACCAGTATTGAAGGAAGGATGGGGATTTCACAGGGAGAGAGAGGAGTATGAGAGGGAGAGACAGGGGTGAAACAATGGAATTCATTACACACACACACAAAACTGTCAAACAACTATTAAAAAATTAAGGTGATAAAACAAAAGCTTAAATTTAGGGCAAACAGCCCAAACATTTCTCAGAAGATACACAGCGATTAACAGTGTGTGAAGGATGCTCAACACCCTCAAGGGCAATCTAAGTCACAATCACAGTGGGGATCACATCACCTCCGCCAGCGTCACTATGAAGGCAGGTGAGGATATGGAGGGGCGGGTCTTACCCACCGTGGGTGGGAGGTTAACACAGTCATTCCAGACAGTGAGAGGGAGGCTTCCTTAGGAACAGATAGAACCACCAAGTGATGGAGTGGCCACCACTCGGTCTGTATGAAGGAAATGAAGATGGCATGGGAATACAATGCCTATGCTCGCTCAATTCCCTCCACCTTCACAACAGCCAGCAGCCAGTACACAGCATCAAGTCATATATCCACAGACCGGTTTCTAAAGGAAATGTGGCATAAACACAGGAAAAAGGTATAGAAAGAATGAGTGTGGGACAGAATGTCTCCAAGTAAGGGCGACAGAGCTGTCTGCTGTGACCTGGCCCAGAGCTATAAATGCAGAAGAGGATAGCTTTTGTCTTCCAGGGTGGATTGTGTCTGTCAGAAGAATCAAACCCCTTTGCTCAGCATCGTGGTGTAAGCAGCTCAGCAGACTGAGACAAAATGGCATCAATGTTAAACCCCATATACACATGTGTGTACACACATGCACACATAAGTACATGCATGAAAGCATGCACACACATGCCTAACACACAAATGCATGCACTTGAGCATGTGTGTGCATGCATACAAAAATGTACCGTTAAAGATAGCAATAAATGAACTTTAGTGTCTGAAACCATTAGGTCACCCTGGTTCTTCGGCTGGAGCAGCGTTATCTTATAGTGGGTCATTTGTCCCATTTCCCAATCTGTTTTGAAAGCAGAACACAACTTGACTGCACCCTGTTTCGACGATGTCATCTGAATCGTTTTGAGTTAGAATTTTTGTTTTTTGTAGACAGGATCTCACATAGCCCATGCTAGTTTCAAACTCAGTTGTCAAGGCTATTCTTGAACTCCCAATCATCTTTATTATACCTGTTGAGGTCTGCCCCACCACACCTGGGTTAATCATGCTTGTACTAGATGATACGGCTCCTCTTAGGAGTACATCTTTGAAGAGTTTTGGAAACCACAGGCAGCACTCGCATTTTATGGTGACACCATAGGTTATGGCGACACCATAGGTTATGGCGACACCATAGGTTATGGTGACATCTGTATTTCACGACTACCCATGATTCTTGCTGCAAATCAGGCAGGCAGACAAGGACACCCTCTTACACACTTCCGTGTGTTCCTCCATCAGGGGGTCCTGCAGGCTCTACTGCCCAGCACCTCAGAAAGTGATCACCTTTGCAGTTAGGGCTGCCGCAGATGGAGTTAGTGAAGACAAGGCCTTCCTTCAGTGTGGTAGGATGAAGATGGGACCAGGGAAGTCGGCCTTGGATGTGTACAACTGCAGGGAAGGGAAAGCCAAGGACTGCCAGCAAGTCAGCAAAAGCGGGGGTGGGTGGGCAGGGACGAGGGAAGGGGAGGAAAGATTCCTCGTGGGCTTTGGGGGAGTACAGTGCACTGATTGCAGGCTTCCAACCTCTGGAATTACAGAGCAAGAAGTTTCTGTGGTTTAAGCACCCATGTTTGTATAGGCTTTGCTATGTCAGCCCTAGAAAGCTAACCTAAGCATTCCAGACTCGCCCTCATTGGCTGATAGGGGTGTTTTTATGAACCAAGAATTCTCACATGTCTGTCAGGTATTTCCTAGTGTTGTTCAGATTTTAAAGATTTAGGAACTAAAAACTGGAGAGATTACTCAGCTGACCCAGGCCTGCGTGCCTAGAATGTGACAAAATCTCATGGGCTTGCTCTTGATTTGTCCCCAGGAGCACAACCATCATTAGGGCCACTTTGAAGATGAGGAAATGGAGCACATGGGGGTGGAATGGCCCTCCCCTTATCTGTTTGAAGCTAAACACATTCATTTCCTGTGGCCTTCTCTGGAGGTTACTGACCCACATATTTTCTTTGCTGCTTTTGGCCTCGTCTGATTAGGCTGCACACAGCTCATTTATGGAGCTTCAAACCAAGCAGGAAACCTTGTAAAGCAGTGACCAGTGGATGGACCTTAACATTCCAGCTCCTTCTAGGACCAGTCTTGAAGAGTGTATGAGCTTACTGCTTACTTTTTTAAATGATACTGTTTTGCAATATAATAATAGCCACCGTTTATGGAGTGCTAGTGTTTTTGGATTTACTATGCGTTAGTTAAACTTAGCAAAAGACGTAGAAAGTCATTACTATTGCGTTCTTTTTAATAAAAGAAAACTCCAAGTTCAGTCCCCCCATAAACGCTCTTTGGATGGAAAATATAACAATGGATGGGCGAATGGAGATTAACTGGGTGCGGGGTGCATCGCCTCTCACACCACACAGGAAGCAGCAGGGTTTCCCTAGAGCCAAGCTCAGTGAAGCTGATCCACTCAGCTCCCGTTGGGAGGAAGCTGCTGTGCCAACACTAACCTGTTTTTCCCACAGCATCATTAGCTAGACTCAAGATCTCAGCAGAGGTGCTGGGGCAGTGTTTCTGGAAAGCCAGCTGACTCTGCTGATGGCTAGGAAATCAAGTTAGCATGGTAGGCAAACAGAAGAGAAAGCCTAGCTAAGTGGATCCCACATCGCGATAGAAACATAGTTTTCAGAAAATACTTACTGGTTATGCGTGAGCAGAACAAGGTAAAATGTGTGTTTTGCCACGACTGGGAGAAGAGATGGTGTGTTCCATCTCCAACCACCTCTGCTAACAGGGCAGCATTTGGTGTGTGAGTTCTTCTCTGGCATGAATCTTCAAGATCACCACCTAAACAAAGGGCAACTTGAGCTCCTGTACAGATATAAAATCAGAACTGTACACATTTTTAGGATCTCGTTCCCATCTCGGTCCACTGCAGCACACTGGCTGAATCTGGCTTCTTCAGGGGCCAAAGGGAATTCCTCGCAGAAAGACGTTCACAGGTTGCTTGACACCCTCCGCCCAGTGGCAGACCCCCTGAGTGTGCAGTTCTTCACACTGGCTGCTCTCAAATATTGGTAACCTAAAGAATTATCTCAGAGGCTTGTTAAAAATCCAGAAAGCTGAACTAGTTTTAGGTAAGGTTCAAGAAGGGAAATTTCAAATGTTTCCGAAGAAGTGTGCACCAACTCTAAATTACAAACTTCATGACTGCCGGTCAAGCATCATAGTCACCAACTGAGGCCTGAGAAACAGGACATGGAGACACCAACAGTTACAGGATATAGGGAAAAAGAAAACAAAGCGGGGTTGGGGAGGGCTGGGGTGACATTCACTTAACCGAGCTCTGGCTTAGCCCCACAGATCCTGGCTCCCATCACCACCCCTAAGTCAGCCGTGTGGGAAACACCTGCGATCCTGGCCTTGGGAACTAAAGTCAGGAAGACCACACACAACTCCCAGGTCATCCTCTAGACCGAGGCCAGCCCAAGCTAAATGAAACCCTACTTTTAAAAGGAAAGAAAAGAAAACCTCATTTCCTGTTTGATGGATTCAGAAACTCAACTCTAAAGATGAACTGATTTTAAATTTCCTTTACTATCTGCTTCCCAAAGCACCAAAGCGTGATGGGGTAGCAGATAAACCATGAAACGTTCTTGTCCATAGGGCTCCACATCTTCCCTAAGCATGCTTGTGAAACAGTGGGGATCGATCACTGGTGAAGTGGAGGTTAATTTTATCACCCACTAGAAACACATCCACCTTAGAGGGGCTGTCAGTCCGGACACGTCCCCTGAGTGCTCATGTTCATTGTGAAGGTCTGTGAGTCTGTCTATCTGGGTTAGGCTGCCGAGGCTTGCCTCTAATCTCCATACTATGACATTTCATAATTTTAGGAGCTGGGGGCATATAAAAGACTTCTGGAACTGGGCGTTTTAGCAGAGATTTTTTGGTTGATTACACAGCAGGATAATTTCCACAGTTGCTCAGCTCTTAATTCTGGCTCTTTCTGGAACCTTACGGCTAATTCAGCAGTGTGTCCCTCCAATAATAAAGATATTTCAAGGTTCTAAGAAAGAACACTTCTCAAACCTCCCCCTTCCCTTTCTCCTTGTCCTCCCCTTCCTCCTCTTCCCCATCCTCCTCTAACTGGCAGGTAGCTGCCTTCTCCCTCTGCGAGAGTGTATTCGGCAAAGGCAGTCTGGGGGGCTGTAAGGCTGCTTTCGTTACTAATTAGTTGTGTGTTCTTCCTCAGACATTAAAGACAGCAAGCGTTCATTCTGAAATCTGAATGCTGAAGTGTCTAAATGAAGTGCTGAGAATATATAATCTTCAGACTAGGAGCTAACAGTTGTGTTTTGGAAGATTACATTTGACTCTTTAAGTGGTATGTTATCTGAAGAAAAGATCACAAACCATACAAAAAGCAAGAAAAACTGATAGTTTGGCGGTGGGATGAACAGTTGGCTATGTCATAAGGCAAGCGTAGGGAAATCTTGATGGGTGCTGGGCACACTGGTACTTGGTGCAAAATTGTACCATCTCCTCTTAATGTTTGAAATTTTTTCACAATGAATGCCTGGGAAATTCTGCATTTAGGATATAGGTTTTCTATACGCATGCCACACATATTAGTAATTAAATCTCCCAAATGCCTCAATGACTCATATTTGTGATTCTTGAGGATGCGCTAAAATGTGTTCTCCCCTGACCCAGCGTGGCTTTTATTCCATTAGCTATGCGCTGTACTTTCACACAATCGGGCACATTCCATGATGATTTTGAAGCATGTCAAACTCATTGCAGCTGCAAACATCTGCACTGTAGCAGTGGCACTTGAGAGTGTCGTCATCATGGAACGAAAACAAGACTTAACCGTGTATTTCTCTTCAGTGTCTCGTGATATGGGAGGAGATAAGGCAGTAGGACACAGTCTGCTCCCCCTTCCCATTCAAGAAACTTCAACAACCTATCGGGTTCCCTAACCTGTGTGTCTCCCAGGTGTGTGTCTTTGGCATCGGCAGAGCCCTTGGCTTAGATGAACTAAATCACATGTTGTTTGTCGACTCGAGTGTTTTATTGTCCGTGTGAAGCAGACAGGTTCTGGGCTCTGCTGTGTGGACAGCTGCAGCCTCACCACATCAAAGATGAAGAGAAGAGCCACGGCTTGACGTCTTGAAAGAGACATCTGGCTGCTGTGGAGCCAGCAGCTGCTCGCGGGAATGGCGGCGGTATCTTCTGGAGAGGCTCAACTGTAGATATGGCCATAGGAGCCTCAAGGAACCGGTCTGTGAGTTGGTGCTAGGAACGCCAAGCAGCTCCACACTAGTGAGAGAGTACAGCCCAACAGGCAGTGGCCATAGATGGGGCCAGGGGAAACGGGGGCCAGGGGAAACGAGGGCCAGGGGAAAAGGAGGCCAGGGGAAACGGAGGCCAGGGGAAACGGGGGCCAGGGGAAAAGGAGGCCAGGGGAAACGGGGGCCAGGGGAAA
>NW_004949176.1:29424-38071 GCF_000317375.1 Microtus ochrogaster
AAAAGGAGGCCAGGGGAAACGGGGGCCAGGGGAAATGGTGAACAACATCACTGAGAGACTTGTTTACAATTTAGGACATACTTGAAATTCCTGCCGGCTTTAGGAATAGAATATGGAGCACCATGTGGTCAGACTCATGAAGATGTATATAGAGACCAGGCCCGGTGCCACCATGCATATATCCCCTCCACATGCACAGGAGTCTGTATTTCTAATGTTCGTTATAGATTTTTTTTTTTTTAAAATGGACAAATTGCCCGGTTACTAACTAGCACCTTGACTAAGGTTAAACTCTTTTTTTTCTGTATGTGTGGGGTTGTTTCGTTTATGGTTCTTGGAATTGAATCCAAGGCACTATGCAGGCTGGGCACATACTCTACCACTGAACTTCATCCACAGCCCCATTTCCTCTTTTATTTATTTTAAAAGTCATGTGTACCTGGGTATGGTATGGTGGCACATGCCTTTAATCCCAGCACTGAGAAGGCAGAGGTAGGCAGATCTCTTTGAGTTCGAGGCTAGCCTGGCCTATAAAGTGAGTTCCAAGACAGCTAGGGCTATTACACAGAAAAGCCCTGTCTCGGAAAACAAAAACAAAACAAAACAAAACAATGTATGTATATTGTAGTAGGAGCTGCGGGTTGCATTCCGCCACCCAGCTCCCGCCACCGGCTAGCCTCGCCCAAAATAACAACACACAAATTGTATTCATTTAAACACTGCTTGGCCCATTTGCTCTAGCTTCTTACTGGCTAATTCTTACATCTTGATTACCCATTTCTATTTATGTGTGTAGCACCCCAAGGTGCGCTTACTGGGAAGATTCTAGCCTACATCCATCCTGGGTTGGAGCTTCATTGCGTCTGTCCCCGAGAGCTGAGCTATGGCGTCTGAGCTCACTTCCTCTTCCTCCCAGCATTCTGTTCTGTTTTGGCCTATACTAAGGCAGAAAATAGTTAGGTGGGAAATCCAAACAGATACAGGAAGAAAGAAGGCAGAGTCAGGGAGATGCCAGCAGCCACCAGAGAAGCAAGATGTGAGATTGCGCCATGGCCATGTGGCAATACATAGATTAATAGAAGTTGGTTAATTTAATATGTAAAACCTAATAGTAATAAGCCTGAACCATCAGTCAATCAGATTGTAATTAATATTTAGCCTCAGAGTGGTTATTCAGGACCTGGCAGGTGAAAGAGAAACCTTCAGTTACAAGCTACACATGTATCTCTTGATCCAGCCATTGGCCACTGCTCAGATGTGTGCATTGCAAGACAACCGGATGCCAGAGATCTTTGACCATCAAAGCATTCTGCTGAGAGGGACATTTTAACGTTCCCTGTCCAGGGATGAAGGGTGGCTAGCTGTCTATGGCCTCAGCGGCTGTGTGGATCAGTGTTTCGTCAGTTTGATACAAGCTAGGGTCATCTGTGATGAAGAAACTTCAACTGAGAAAATGCCTCCATCGGCCTATCTGTAAGCAGCTGTGTGGGGGCAGCCTCTTGATTAACAGTTGTAGTGGGAGGGCCCAGCCCACTGTGGGCAGCACCACTCCTGGGCAGGTGGTTCTGGGAAGCATAAGAGAGAGGCCTTAGCAAGCCAGTAGGCAGCCTTCCTCCATGGACTCTGCTTTAGTTCCTGCCTCTAGGCTCCTGCCTTGAGTTCCTGAACCTTAGTTCCCTGCATAAGCTGTGAGCTGAAAAAACCCTTTCCTCCCCAGATTGCTTTTGGAATACCATTTACTGAAAGCCCCAGAAAACAAACTAACCCAGGAGGTAAAGCTGAACCTTCTGACTTTTCAAAGTACCTCACGGATTTACACTTACGCTATCTGCAGTTGCAAAGTTGTCAGCTTGCAGAAGTATCTTGCTGTGTCTTGTTGCTATCCAGAACCAGGGCTACCAGGCAGCATGGTACCATCAGCCCTTGTGACAATCTTGTAAGACAGGCAAGCCACAGTGTATGCTATATCATGGAGAGCTGAGGATTTCGCCCAGGGCCCCCCGAAATGCTGAATACATGATATATCATCAAGCTTACACCCCCAGCCACTGTATTATTATTCTGATTATATATCTGGAGATCAGAGAATTCTTTGAACTTTTCAAGTTTACCTTAGGTTAGTGATTTGTGGTCTTGAATGCCCAGGGATATGGGCAAGTGCTTCTGGCCATCCCTTCTCCTGCAGGTTTGACAGGAAGCTGAATTACCGTTACAGTTTTGGTTGCTGTGATTCTCGTTGAAGTTCATGTCAGTGCAGAGGGCGACATGTTTTCTGCTTTGAGAAGTCCCCTAGAAATGGACTCAAGACTTTTCAATAGGCTCATGGGAGTGCTGTCTGTGCTGGAAAAACTAAAGAGCAGGAGTCAGTGGGTTGTGTATAGTAACCCTTCAGTGTCTGACAGCAGAGGCTCGCCTGCCCCTAAATAGTTCCTTCATTGTCTCAGAAAACAGTGATGCCTGTTTTCCTGACTGCTCCAAACAGCGCTTGCCCCTAAAACTTCACACTCCAGGACAAATCCATAAGAATCGGACCCCCTTTGCAAACCCCACCCACTACCTTGGTCCAAATCGATAACTGTTAGGGCAGCCACCTCCATAGTGTCCTGGCTTCACTGTGATCTTCAATCCATGCCAACAGAGGAGCCGAGGGAACGTGTGAAGACAAGGGTCAGCTCCCATTTCTCCTGGTGTGGAATCTTCCGATGACTGTCCACGCCCCACGCGGAAGCTAGAGTCTTTAGTGATACCTAGGCTATGGTTCATCTTCTTCTCACACTCAGATCTCCCCTCTCCCCTGTGCTCCCGCTTCCTCTCTTCCCTTGGGTCTTGGCTCTCGAGCTTGGGACACACTGTGGTTTTTGCCTGCCCCAGGAAGCTGTAGGGGGTTCGCACCTCCACTTTGTCAGCTCAGGCATTTACTCCAATGTGTTCTCAGCAGCAAGATTCTCCTGGTCACCAACTATAAAACTAATCCAAGCACACCTTAGCATTTACGTGCAATACTGCTTTTTTTTACTTATTTCCTATTGTTCTGTGTTCCATCCAATAGAATGTAAACTAGTGAATTGCTGCGGGCCCAGCACTTGACTCATCTCATGGTACAAATTGGTGTTCAACAATTGTTTATTGAATGAAAGAATTCATTGAAGGGGAACTGGTTTATCTTTGACGAACTCTTCGTGCCTCATCATTAGGGAAAGGTATCTGAGGATGCATCCATTGTACTCTGGGCTTTATGTTCCTTCCATCGTTCATCCTCCCTGCTTCATCTCTACCCCAACACTCATCCATCTCCTCACAGCTTCCCAAACAACGGCTGATTCCTGGTAACCAAACCTACAATGGGATTCCAGCGCTGGCCCTGAGTCAGTGTGAGATTTCATTCATAAAGATTCGGTTTGACTTTTGCATGGCATTTAAACGTTTATACCCAGAAACAGAGATAGAAAAGATGTTTTTTAAAAGATATTCGTCATGTCATAAGCCCAGAGTACAATGGATGCATCCTCAGATACCTTTCCCTAACGATGAGGCACGAAGAGTTCATCGAAGATGAATCAATTCCCCTTCAATGAATTCTTTCATTCAATAAACAATTGTTGAACACCAATTTGTACCATGAGATGAGTCAAGTGCTGGGCCCGCAGTTTTCACTAATTTACATTCTATTGGATGGAACACAGAACAATAGGAAATAAGTAAAAAAGCAGTATTCCACGTAAATGCTAAGGTGTGCTTGGATTAGTTTTATAGCTCATGATTAGCTCTACATTTAAATGTCTTTATTATATGAGCAAGTTACCCTAGGAAGCTGATTAAAAGGCATGCTCTGGTTCAGATGAGACCCTAGGCATCTAAGAAGTTTCAAGACAATGTCTGGAGTGTTGATCTTCCTTCTCTATTGCACATGGTGTACTGTAGGGCAGTCCAGTCTTTCTCAACCATACTGGAGAAGAACTAGAGCCCTGCCTGGCCTTGGGATGGTTCATGGAATTAATTAACTCACGTCACTGCCTTGAATTGAGACCTGCTATGCACCATCCCAGGCCCCGCCTCCCCTGCCCAAGAAACCAAGAGAATGATCATTGTCCAACTGCATGTTCAGCTAGTAGGACAGAATTCTAATCTGCACACTGTACGGTGTCTGTCTGCGTACAATGTCTGTCTGCACACTATACAGTGTCTGTCTGCACACTGTACAGGGTCTGTACACTGACTGAGAAGCACAGAGGCATTTTGATCTTAGACTCATCAAACTTAGTACTTGGTATCCAGGGCTCTAGGGAGCCCCCACTTTCATTCTGTTTGGCACATTCCTCCTCGTGGGTCACGAGAGTCTCGGTTGCACAGCTGCAGAAAGAAAAGCAAAGGAATGATGCCCTCTATTGAAAGGATTTGCAGTGGGGGCTGAAGTGGTAGCATTTCTTGTCAGCATGAAAATCTGATTTTGGATCCCTAGTGCCCATATGGTGAAAAGGTCAGGCCTGGCAGGACCCCAGCACTGGAAAGGGGAAGAGAAGAGGAATTCTGGGATTCACTGACCAGTCAGCCAGATTGCAGCTGAGAGCTTCCGGTTCCCAGAGAGACCCTTTCTAAAAATAGCAAGATAGAGAATGACAAAGGCAACTTCATATATGGGGGAATGCATGCTCACACACAGGTGTCTTTACACACCACCAGCACACACACATACACACACACCACATACCCATTAACACATACACAAATCACCATACATATACACATCAGTGGACACACAGAGATCACTACACACACATCATTACACACACTCATCACCAGATATGTATACATCCCTATATACACATCAGTGCACATACACACACACACACACACACACACACATACACACACACACACACACACCAGGCATTCTCAGCACTTAAGATCAGTGACTTCAATTTAGTCTTTCCATATGTGACTAGGCCACGTGGTCATTGGAAGAGAGAACAGAACACAAATGTTTGAGCCCGGTTTGCAAGTCTGTTGAGAATAGGAGGCACGGTAGCCTGGAGTCGATACACACACTCATAGAACATATCTGCTATAAGTCAAACAAGACCAAGTCACACTAATGTGAAAACTGTGCATCCTCTAAATTCCTTACAGCATCCAAGCCTTAGTCATGGCTAAGGCACTGGGCACTGTCTCTTCTATCTGAGCACAGTTAGACTACACTCGAAGCACAGAACTCTACCTAAGTAAGTTTAGCCTCCCTGGTTTATTCCTCTACATTACTTGCTGCTTTGCAAATTTCTTTGTATAGAGAAGCTGCAGCAGAGTGAGCATGTTGTAAATAATCATGCCATTCAGGGGTGGTGGCACTTGGGAGATGGAGAAGGGGGAACGGGAGTTCAAAGGCGTCCTCAACCACACCCAAGTTCAAGACCAACCTGGTATACAGGAGACCATCTTAAGCAGCTCTCGCCTCCCCAGTCTAAATATCTTCTTCAGTTTAGTGTAGACAAGCTATGTCAATTATTTAGAAAGGCTAAACTAAGGGGAATATTTAAATACCGCAGCTTTTCTCTTTTTATATTTAAAAAGTTCAGCATACTGAAACTAAGCCCTTAGAATTTTAAAATACCATAAACATTCACCAATACACGTGCTTTTTGTATCTTCACAGGATTAGCCCTGAACTTAACCAGTGGAGCTCCTAAAGTTTTCTATTTCCCAAATGACAATGAAATCCAGAGGAGATAAATCAATGTCTACCCAACAGCTCCAACCTGTCAGAGCAGGATTCAACATCTTCCCCGTCCCTTCTTCTTATATTACATATGTCTAATTTAGCATCTTGCCCTGTGTACTGTCTTTAAGGAAACTTGTGAAGGTGAGTGAAAATAGCAAGGGATTTTTTTTTAATTTATTTATTTATTTATTTATTATGTATACAATATTCTTTCTGCGTGTATGCTTGAAGGCCAGAAGAGGGCACCAGACCTCATTTCAGATGGTTGTACGCCACCATGTGGTTGCTGGGAATTGAACTCAGGACCATTGGAAGAGCAGGCAATGCTCTTAACCACTGAGCCATCTCTCCAGCCCCCACATCCTCCACTTTTAAAACCAGACCTCAGTACAACACTTAGGAACAAATGATTGCCTGGAGAGAGGGCGCCACAGTTGAGAGCATTTGCTGCTCTTGCAGAGAACCCGAGTTCAATTCCCAGCCCCCACATGGTGGCTCACAACCATTTGTAACTCTAGTTCCAGAGAACCTGATACCCGCTTCTCACCTGTGCTGCCCATACATGGTGCAGAGGTCCAGCTTGCAGGCAAACATTCACGCAGGCAAGCACTCATACACATAGAATAAAACAAATCTGAAAAGAAACATCGCATGTGAGTTAATCACTGGAATTAGGAAATGCGCCCTACTGATCACTGTAATCGTAGTGATCAAAATTAAAGGGAGCAGACAGAAGTCAGCATAAGCATCAGTAAGCGAGAACAGTGGGTAATGAATGAAGAAAACTCGTTTCCATTCCCATGGAGTCAAGTAAGTAAAAGCAAAGAAGGAAAAAGGAACCAGGCGTGTCCTTCAGATGCCGTTCGAGGTAAACTCACATTTGAAGTTGTATTTGTGGTTTAGGGAATCAAATGGGGAGCAAATCCGCATAGTAGTTCTGACGGTGTAGAAGGTGAAAAGTTCCATGTTTTGGGAATTCATCTCTGCAGGATAAACTTCTCTGGTGAATAAGAAAAATATTGATTAGATAACTTTTTTCTTGCTTTTCATATGAAACCACCAGGTACCAACTGTACTTTGGTCCCTGGCCCAGGCACTGGGATGGACCTAGGTGCAGTAGGTCCTCCGCTTGCTCTCAGATGGCACTGTGGTGAGAAATGAGAAAATGGCAGGCAGATAAATCCACGGGTACCCAGAGAAACTGGATGTGTTGCGTCGCCTTCAAAGGACTTTCGATTGGAATCCATTTTTTAAAATAGCCATTCCAGATGAGCAGAAGAGAAGGTGTGAAATATTTACGTGGGTTATCAGTTTTGCCACACAGGAGGGAGACAGATGCCAAGGCCACCTCTAAACGAACTAAAATTATACAAAGAGGAGGGGAAGGAAGAGAAGGGGGAGGAGGAAGAAGGGGAGGAGGCGGTGGAGCTGACTGGAGGTTTGTGCAGCACTTCAGAGGACGAACACAAACATGCTCAGCGCCCTCCTGGCCTCGTGCTGGGAAGCCAGTGTGCAGGTTCTTAGAAACAGGATGTGATGCAGAACACTGACTGAGCAGGAGAGGAGTCAGAGAGTTCACCAAGGCCCCTGGGAATGGCCAGGAAGTACAGAGGCCGAGGAATTGGAAGTATTTGATAGCTCAGAGGAAACCTGGCGAAGTAGGAGCGGTTTAAAGAGCCACACACAAAACAGGCTGCAGGAGCCTGGCTGCAACCCCAGCAACGAAGGGAGTGTTGGGTCCTTCACCAGCAAAGCTGGGTTTTATGGCTGAGTCCAGACGGAAGACAGCATAGGACAAAAAATGAATCCTGGGAAAAAGAAAAAAAGACTGCCAGGAGCTGTTAGGCTCCCTGAGAAGTCACGATGCAATCAGCAAGAGTGTTTTTACTATACCACATGCATGTGGGATTGCACACACCTGTCCAAAATGGCAACAACCTTGAGAGGGATGCAGAAGTGCAACTACAGGAAATTTAAAAGCAGCAGGACCATTCTGCTTCGGATTGGCTTACGCAAGTGGCAATCATATTATGCATTTCTAATTGGTTAGGGCTATTGGGTGGGTGGGGTATGGCTATAGTTTTTCTATTCCTAGGCAAGGCTGGACAAGTCCCAGGCATCGTCCTTATTTGGTTATCTCCTGTGGGGGGAGGGGAGGAGTTTGGCCCAGGCCTAGTACTTCCAGGAACTGAGGCCTAGTTCTTAACTGAGTTATTAGAGGCCTGTCATGATATTTGCCTGGCTATCTCAGAGCCAGTACAACTGTCACCCTGGAGCTCAGGGTTTGGGTTGACAGTGTCTGCTTCCGTTTTTTTTTCGGGGCTGGGATTAAGATAAGGATTGAAAGCAGGAGAACTGGCCCTGCCCCTTGCTCACCAGAGAGCTCACCCTGATGGTGAAGACAAAAAAGAGCTGGCAGGCTGACCAACCCTGAAAACTACCCAGGCCCAGACCAGCGGTATGTGCTGCCCCGCCACAATGTCCATCCCACCGAGATCATCCGAAGCATTCTAAGGAACCAGACCTGCAGAACTAAAGTTGCAGGATTTCCGTAACACAGGGCAACAGCAGGATAACCGAGAGGGGTCTCAGTGAGAGTCCAATATTGACAGTGTAGCAGAAACCAGAAGCCTCGAACCAGACCAATGATTCTTTGCAATAAGCACAAGTGAAGACATACTGCATGACTCACTGGGTCCCATTATAGCTTCTGTTAGGGTTCTGGAGAAGTATCACAAAAGACCACTATCCACATACGCAGTCAGCAAAAGCATTCATTATCTTGAGAATAGAAATAGAAGTAGCAGTATGCTGGGGTCGCGCATCCAGCACAAAAGCAAATGGCAAATGGCGACCTTCAAGAAAAGCTTGCAGGCTTTTTTTTTTTTTTTTTTTTTTTTTTTTTAATTCAACTAAAGGACTTCTAAAAGCAGC
>NW_004949176.1:38439-56467 GCF_000317375.1 Microtus ochrogaster
CATCCCATTCTCTCTTCCCTTCCCCCATTCTCTTTATCTCAAGAAACTCCACACTCAAGCCTGGCATATTTATCTCCTGCCCATGTTCCTCACCCGCCATGGGACCCGCCACGGTCCTGCTCACACTGCAATCATAACGGCTATAGCTTTCCAATTCTTAGGCAAGTCTAAACAAGTCCCAGGCTTTGTCCTTATTTGGCTATTGCCTTAAGGTAATGCGGTGTTTAGCCCAGGCTTAGTCACCATCAGGGGCGTTGGCTATTGGCTGCCCTTCCATTCAAGTCTTTCTCAGAAACTGTCTGGTTTAGTTTCGAGAGACAGGAACTGAAGCCTAGTTCTTAACTGAGTTCTTAGGGGCCTGTTCCGAGATTTTCCTTGCCCTCTCTCTTCCATGAGTAGATTGCGCTCTCTCTCTCTCTCTCTCTCTCTCTCTCTCTCTCTCTTCTTTTTTCTCTTAAATATTATTTTATTTTGGTCAGGGAGGTTGCAAGACCAGAGGGTGGATACGAAGCAACGGGGAAACAAACGGGATGGAGATGCGTGATGTGAAAGACACAGAATAAATAAAAAAGAAAAAAGGTGTGAACTTTGCTTTCTGTATTTAAAGACTGAGGCTTTGGTCTGCTTCATTGCTGCATTCACAACGGACTCTCAGATAAGGAGACACCCTGCAACCCAGAACAGTGAAGTCTGTTTTTCTGAAACTGGTCCTGACGAGCCAGACCCTCCTCCTAGCTGAGCCTATGTCATTTCAACTCCTTTTCAGTTTGTGAAAACACAGGATCCGTAAAGCAATTGTTACATCTACTTCCCCGTGACTGTGACTGGCAGATCTTGTAGGTGAGAAGCTTTCTGTAAATCACTGGAGTACAGATTCTGCGTTCCAAGTGGCAAGAATGTGCAATTTCAACAGAATTTCCAGAACACTGAAAAGGAAACTGCATCTTGCCTAGAAAATCGGCCCATCCATCGGAAGTGCTGGGTCTGGATGCCCGGCCGAAAGGCACACTTGAGCTTCTCAGACCCTTGAGGAAACCCACCAGTGGGACTGCACTAATCCCTTTGTGCTTGCTCCACAAACCGGAAGGATTTGATGCAGTGTACAAGGAAACAGGATATGGCACAAGCATCTTTTACAAACCAAGCTTAACCCCCTTGTGTTAACTCCTGGATCCCTGGTTGATGGATTCCTCCGCCGCTGATGCAATAAACCCAATCAGACCACATTAATTAATCCCGACTTAATAAGCAGGACAGTGCAAAGCAGAGCACGCCCGGGGGCGGGGCTTACGAAGGCAGGGGACAGAACACAAGGGGCACGTAAGGCAGACGTATGGGCAGGCGGGTTTTAATAGCCGGTAGGCGTGGTTCCAGACGTCTCCAGGGGAGGAGCCGCTGATGATGGGCTTTTTCTGGGCGGAGTCTGGAATAAGGTCACTCTGGGGAAGGGGATTCTGCTTGGCACCCTGAGGGCTGGGTTTGGAAGACTGAGCTGGAAATTCCAAATATTTCAACTTTTGGGGGAGTATAAGGATGCGGGTAGGGCTACAACCTAAGCACCTTGTTTTGGCCAATGTTACTTTTTTTTTTTTTAACTGAACTAAATTTGATATGTGTGAGGGTTGATACTGTCAACTTGACAGGTTCTATAACAGTGGTTCTCAACCTTCCAAATGCTGTGACCCTTAATACAGTTCCTCCTGGCCCCCAGCCATAAAATTATCTCCTTGCTGCTTCCTAACTGTGACTTTGCTACTCTTAGGAATTGTAATCTAAATATCCCTGTTTTTCAAGGCTCTTAGGCGACATCTGTTAAAGGCTCATTTAACTGACTCCCCAGGGGGTTGCCACCCACAGGTTGAGAAAAACTGTTCTGGAATCACATCCGGGCATTTCTGTGAGGGGTCATATAGATTAGGTTAATTTGGCTGGGAAGATCCATCTTAATTACGGGTAGGTAGCACAACCCCATGGACTGGAGTCCCAACCAAACAGAAAGGCTGAGAAACAGCATTCCCTGCCTTTCTTATGGCCGTGCACACAGTGTTAGCTGCTGCCTCAGCATCCTGCCAGCCGGCCTTCCCTCAACTGTGGGCTACCATAGGCCTCCCTTCTTTAAATTCCCTGTAGGCTGGTCGCTGCAGCAGCAGAAAAAGGAAGCAACATGCTCGCATTAGCTCAGCATATAGGAGGCTTTGGTTACAACTTACAGAATAAGCTAGCTGGAGTGGCAAGAACAGCAGGGATCTTTGCATGGCAGGGTGATAGACAGGTTAGTACTAAGCCCCGACTCCATGATGTCTTCAGCATTTCTGCATCAGATCTTGTCTTTGGGATGTGAGGGGCTCTTACAGGCTCCAGTTTCATCAGCGGGCATTGCCTGCTTCATAACTGGATGGGCTTTCGTTGGTGGGGAGGCTGGAAACTCTAGTAGGTGGCTAGGAGGTAGGTACTGGCTATTCCTTAGATGCCCTCTTTTTCCCTGGTACCTTCCTGCCATTCTCTCTCTGTTTCCCGGCAACCACAAAGGGAGCAGGATTCCTTTATCTTGTGCTTCCTGATGCTCTGAAACACAGACAACTGAATAAGTAAGCATAGACCCGGGTCTCTGAAATCAGTCCTTGCTCCTTTAAGGAGATAGCCTCAGGCATTTGTCAGAGCGATGAAAAGACAGCTGATTCATCTGCATTATGTTGATGCTACTGGGATTCTCCAGCACATCACAGGGTCACAGGCAGGCCCAGCCTGACTCCTCTGGGTTTGTTTTGGTTTCTGTTAGTAAGGAAAACTTTTCTCCCAATTCCCCAAACCAGGGCCCAGCTGGGCAGAACTGTTTCATGTCTTGTCTTTTTCTCATTCACCCACAAGCTTCCTTAGTGGGGTGCACAGCATTTGAGACCCTAAAACACAATGTGAGCTCTTCAGGCCAGAATCACTGGCTGAGTCAGGGAAGCAGTCAAAGCCATTTCAATTAGGTTTATGTGGAGGGAAAATTAGATCTCCCCTTGTTAAATCTTACACTGAGAGGGTCCAGCCTTTCCTCGCACCCCTTGGTTTATCCCTAACCTTATATATAGCCTGTCTGCATCTTCAACAGCTCTATTCATGTTTTGGTTCCACCCTCAAGCAGCCTCAGTGGCCACAAATCTTGCTTCAAAGCCTGAATTTTTAAGCTATGTTCATGTCTATGTGTGCCTCTACCCAAAATGTGACAAAAGCACTATGATGTGACATTTCATGTCTCACTGAAAGCTGAGATTGACTGTAGGCTGAGCAGCACACAGTAACCACACACACACACACACACACACACACACACACACACGACAACATGACACATGCAGGGACAATATTACAGGGACCACGTCTCAGGCACACACTCTGAGCTGCTTCCTAGAAGGGGCCACAGGAGGAGAGAAGAGGTCCTGTATAGACTTTTTTTTTTTAAATTTATTTATTTATTATGCATACAATATTCTGTCTGTGTGTATGTCTTCAGGCCAGAAGAGGGCACCAGACCTCATTACAGATGGTTGTGAGCCAGCATGTGGTTGCCTGGAATTGAACTCAGGACCTTTGGAAGAGCAGGCAATGCTCCTAACCACGGATCCATCTCTCCAGCCCCTGTATAGACTTTTTTGACCAACAAATTGGGGACCATCAGGCTAGCTTGGGATCCTGTTGGGTGTTCAGCTGGAGTCTCTCAAGACCCACATGAGTTAATGGTGTCTGGGTGATGCTGCTGCACCCATGAGGAGGCTGCTGCACCCATGCAGAGGCTGCTGCATCCATGCAGGGCTGCAGCTGTCACTCTGGGAAATTCTCCACCACCACAGCAGCCTCCCTCTGCTTTGGAGAGCGTGTGACACGGGGGCAGCATCCCCTTCAAGCGTTTGTTTCTGTGGGGTCCAGTCTTGTCCCTGTCCTGTTTTGTTTTGTTGCTGATTTGACACAAACTAGGGGTCATCTGAGAAAAGAGAACCAGAGCTGAGAACAAGCATTTATCAGGTTGGCCTGTGGGAAAGCCTATGGGGCATTTTCTTCCTTAGTGGTCGATGGGAGAGGGCCCAGTTTATTGTGGTGGGTACCAACCCTGGTCAGGCAGTCATGGGTCCTATAAGAAAGCAGGCTGAGCAAGCCTCAAGCCATGAGGATCAAGCCAGTAAGCAGCACCCTTCCATAGTCTTTGCATCAGTTGCTCCTCTGGTAATCTTGGTGATAAACTGGGATATGTAAGCTGAAACAAACTATTTCCTCCCCAAGTTGTTTTTGGTCATGGTGTTTCACCAGAGCAATGAAAACCCTAAGTATTTTTCAATTATTTTATGCTGAAGGATTTGGGTATCATCCTCCAACTGAGTAATTGACTCTTTTAGGTGACAAAGAAGGTATACCCTGCCCATCCATGAGCCTTATCATGTAGCATACACATTTTTTTTGGATGAGTGCAGGCTATAGAAAAATTGCAGTTATGAAAGTGTCCTATAGAATCACACCCTGCCACACTACGTCTGTGGACTTCCGGGGAGAGAGCTGTATGAGTTTGGAAGCTGGGGTAACCGTGTTTCCATCAGGGCAGCTTGTAGAAGATTATGTCAGCTCAGAGTCCCCATCTGAACAGTTATGTTTCAGGGCAGTCAACAGCATCTTTCAATCTGAGCTTTGTCAATATTTGCCCTGCCAATCAGTAAGACGATGCCATTTAAAGATTTTAAACAGACATAGTAGATGAAATCAGCGTTTTGAAAATTTTTCTAAGCAAAGTGGAAAGTGCCGTGGGGATGGGGGGAGCAAGTGGAAGAGATCTGGAACAAATCCATGAAAGCTCCTCCAGAAGCCTGGTGGGAATCGCTCCTCTGGAAACAGAAGCGGGTCAGCTTCAGGAGAGCTAAGGGGTGACACACATGGAGGGGTTGGTGACACACTGAACATGACACATAGAACGAAAGTGAGGCGTTTGCAGAGGCAGCTTCTTCACCTCTCCGGAAACTGGGCTGTGACTGTGTCCTCCTCCTGGAAAGAACACATATTGGAAGGTCCCAAGCGCTTCCTTCTTGGGGCCTGCCCTCTGCAGAGCGCGCTGGGATGCTGAGGTGAGGATCAGCTCCCTTGCTAAAGAGGGAGGCTATTTATTGTTGCTTTGGTTATAAGCGGAAAGATGGGGCAAACAACAGTCCCGCAGCCCCACAGGTGCGTCATGTCGGCGCTGGTGCCCCCTGGGAAATCAGGAAATCAGGGCTGTGTGGGTGGTGCGTGTCCAGCTGCAAAGTCATCGGCCTCGTGGTGCATCCTTCTTGCTTTGCAGGGCTGCGGGGCCCCTGAATTCCACAGCAAAGCTCATCACTGATCTCATTTCTTCCTATCTCCTTTTGGCAAGTGTTTTCAACCCTGAATCTTAGATACAGAAAGTCTTGGCCTCTTCTTACTAAGTTCCGTCCATATCCCTGCTCTGGCCCCCTGCTCTTTTCTTGTTTACATCAGTTCTGAAACCAGGGCAGTCTCTAAATCACTTGGCCACTTTTCTCACCCTTTCAACCCAGCTACTTCTGGTCTTTTCTCCTCTTGGTTACCTGTTTCAACTAATCCGTAGATATTCTAATCTTCGGATCGCAAGAAGCTTGGAACACAGGTTCTCTTTCCCTAGCGGTCACTCCATTGCCTTCATCTTTCTGTCAGAGGCTCTGAATCAGTTTCTTCTTACATTCCTTTCAGAGAGTCGGGTAATACAGTAGCCATTTTCCAAGTTAGGAAGGCAGCTCTCCATTAACGCTCTATCAGAATATTTACTGGCCTTTGGGGGAAGGTTAGAATGTTTTTCTTTAGAAGTACTGGGAGAAGATGGCCCTATCTCAGAGCTGCTGGTAGGAGACATTTCTGAACTACCAACAATGTTCCCCATAGAACAATTCTCTACTCTTTCCTTTGAGGAAGAAAAAAAAAACTTTGGGGGGGGGGCAGGATTATATTTTGTTTTTTTTTTAATTTGCTTTTAGTTTGGGGTTTTTGTTTGTTTGCTTATCAAGACAGGGTTTTCCTGTGTAGCCTTGGCTGCCCTGGAACTCACTCTGTAGACCAAGCTGACCGCAAACCCAGAGATCCACCTGCTGCTGCCTCTCTGGTGCTGGAGGATTGTATGTTTTGGGACAGATTTCTTTCTTCTTTTTTTTTTAAATTTTGAGTGTATGTGAATTTTAGTTCAAAGTGTCACCTTTTATTTCTATCTCTGCCTTGCTATTTTATAGTTACATAAAATCCCAAACAGATGTTTGTCTAGATGCTATGCTACTGCACCACAACACCTTCCTGAGGCCCTTCCCACAATGAGAAGGAAGCGCGGGGCAGGACTGGCACCATTATGAAGATCTTGCCAGTATCTTGCCTCATGCAGCAGCGTCCTGCCTTTGTGGCATGGCAATGTGGATTGAACAATAGATAAATGTATAACAGAACTCTCCAGAAACACTCCAAGGACAGCTGACATCCCTGTGAAGGGGGGGAAACCAGCCCAATCTGCGCTGGCCCTGGGGACCCAGTAAGGACCATCCAAGGGGTCAGGATGAAGCCTCCCTGAATCTTCCTTAGCAAGGCTGCCTATTTCCTGTCCCCCTTCATCACCACATGGCATTTGTATTTCCTGGAGAAAAGCAAAGATAAATGCCCTCAAAGAAGAGTCAAAGACCCTCCGGGCAGAAATTCAAATGGGTGGGAAAGCCATGCTAGAGATACAGGAAGAGGGTGCTAAGTTGGAGAGGCACAGCCATGTGTTTGTTTTTCAAGGACTGGAAAAATATCTTTAAGAGAATAGATCCTTTCTAGTTATTTCCATGCCTTTGGTGCCCAAATGACTTCGCCATGGGGGTTGCAGATTCTAGGTCGAGTCCAAATGCCTTTGATTTCTTGACTTCACATTTCATTTAGTCCTTTGAACAAGGGTCATATGTTCCCAGTGGTGTTACAAATATGTTTACCCATGGGGTAGATGGGGTATTGGAAACCTACTCTCTGCCTATTGAATGAACAGGTTCATCCTGAAAGACCCAGGCTTTGGAACCTTATCGAGCTCAAATAGATGCATAAAAAACTGAATTGCAATGTTCTAGCCTTGGGTTAATAAGCTTAAATTTAGTCAGGGATGGCATTTTAAAAATGCACGAATTAAAAAAAAAAATTCAAGCTGTCTTCAACTTTTTAAATATCCCAGAATAGATTTTGTGGGGAAAAGAAGTCATGACTGAATTCCAGGTCTCCAAAGCAAGTTTTACAAAGACCCATTATTAGCCCACTGCCCTCTGTGGTACCCAGAATGCCTCTCCAGAGACCTGGTTCACTTGGAAAGACATCAAGGATCCTGAGCCTGGTGGTGCACTTTAAAGGAAAGATGACTTTACCCTCAGTGCTCCCGAGACACTGACTTCGTCCCACAAGACCTCTCTCTCCAGCCAATTCATTTTCCCTCTGTTTATCCAACTGCATCCCATTTTCATTCTAAGAAAAAAAAAAACAGGTATGGTGGTGCATGCCTGTAATTTCAGCACTATAGAGGCAGAGGCAGCTGGATCTCTGTGAGTTTGAGGCCAGCCTGGTCCAGGGAGTGAGTTCTAGTACAGCCAAGGCTACACAAAGAAACAGTGTCTCAAAAGAAAGGAACGAAGGAAGGAAGGAAGGAAGGAAGGAAGGAAGGAAGGAAGGAAGGAAGGAAGGAGAAAAAGAATGAAGGAAGGAAGGAAGAAAAAAAGAAAAATCTTGAAATGAGTGAAATTATTGGACCAAAGAATTCACATCTACCCAGTGAAGCTGTCTTGCTTTCCTTCAGAGAAGTCAGGGGAAGTGGTATGAAGTGGTGTGAATTATCTCGAGTGAACCTGGCATGGCTGTGATCATCTCTAACTGTCTATCTGCAGACATGGTCAAGGCTGCTCTGTATTCTGAAATCCATGGTGCAGACCTGTGGTCCCAGAGCCTGGGTGTCTGATTAAGCAGGAGAATCCCACAATTTAGATCAGCCTGGAATGTACAGTAAGACACTGTCTGACGAGAAGAAAGGTTTTCTCCTGAGCCCATTTCTGTGTTCACGCCATTTGCCAGAGCTCATTTCATCTGCTACCCTTTAGAAATGACTGGTATTCAATTACTAAGGGCTGTGCATGCAGGACACAGTGTTTATTGCTGTTTGTTTGGTTTGTAATTAATGTGTGTGTTAAACCTGGTTGGTAATTAATGCTTACCTTTGTTCTGTATAGATATTGATGTTAATGTCTAATCAAACCTATTCTTTCTCTTAATCAGTTTCCTTCCTGACTTGACAGCTTCAGTTTTGTTATTCTCGAAGACATTAAAAAAACTTAAACCTTCACCCACATTTACTTCTACCTAATTTGTGATTTTTTTTTTAAAATAGACGGTAGCACAGAATATCAGTTAAGAGGACTGACTCACACAAATGTGAATTTAAATGCCCTGTAATTTTAAAGTAGGTGAGTTTGAAGCATATTTGCTTATAGATAGCGTCGGGCGTAATTCTCCCTGTTCTGGTGAGAGTACGGCAGGGCTAAGGCATGAAATGGTAGCTACAGAATACTGTAAGGGCTTGACTGGTTAAAGAGCTGTACTGTAAGATGATCCATTTAAAATGATTCATTCGTACCGTGTTTGGTTGTACAAATGTATTGTTGGGGGTGTGTGCACCCAAGGGCAATGCCCAGGGAGGCCGGAGACCTTAGTTCCCCTGGGAGCTGGAGTTCCAGAAGCTTGTGAGCGCCCCAGGTGGGTGCTGTGATCTGAGCTCAGGTCCTCTGCAATGGCAGGATGAACTTCCAACCTCCAAGCCGTTTCTCCAGACCCTAATTCACCACTTTTATCCCTTCATCTTTAGATTTGTTTATTCACCTGGAAGAGACAAATATTTCCAGTGATAAGCCGGAAGCATCTTCCCTGAAAATGTTTTTAATTGTTTGTGAGTTTCATATGTTTATTTAGTGAATTTATGTCATTCTCATTAAGACATCTTCCTAACAGTAAAATTCTTTCCTGTGGCATGTCTCTCTGGCAGGGCCCTGTACACTTCAGAATAGAATCTCAGCTCCTGACCTCGATGCTGGCTTCTTTATGGCCCATGCTGGTCACACTCCCAATTTACCATTTTACATACAATTCCTTACTTTCCTCAGTGGGATTTGCTCTTTGTCTCTCTTGTCTGTGAGCAGGCATCTTTTCATTTTATTTGTTTTCTCCCTGGACTCTTCCCTTTTCTCCCTTGAACATGTTGGAGTCATCCTAAGAAGCCCACATAAAAGATGGCCTTACCGGTGGAGTACTCAGTGCCCATCCTCCCAGGCCAAGTTAACAGCTCTGTCCTTAGTCTCTGGGAGTATTCACAATATTCTTGTACTTAGAGCACAAGGCACATCCCTGCCTTCCACTAGATTTCAGAAAGTTTGTTGGAAATATTCTATTATGCTTTTCAGTCTCGCCTCTCCAGTGTCAGACAAACTTGAACAGAAACACACTTACAGGCAGTACACCAAACCCAGCATTCAACCTAGTGTGGTTCTTTCTGTAAAATACATGCGTGCATATGGTGCTGTGTAGTCATTTCTTCTAAACTGAAAAATCTCCTCCAGGAGGGTGAGGGAGGTTTATGGGACTCAGGAAGGAAACACCTCACAAGTCACAGGAAGTTCCTGAAACCAAGGGACTCACAAGGCCCCTCTCCAAAGTTAGGGAAGCAGCAACAGCTGCTGGGGAGGAGAACAGCAGCCAAGGTACCTGGAGGAGACCCTGTGATGTGCTGAGTTGCCTGCAAGTCATTCAAGGATCTCCACACTGGGTGGCTTTTCAGCAATGCAGCTGTCTTGGAGAGTTACTTGTGCTCCTGTACGTGACCCTGGTAACCTTCTTGGTCCACCACGTTGGACATAATAATGGTTTATTATGCCAGTCTCTTGCTGGTTCTGTATCTGGGCCAAGCAGAATTCACTCACCCATGTCTCCTCAGGAAAATCCACACAATTATATTCCTCTCCCTAGCCCTCTGGCAGGCACATATCTTCCATACATAAATGTATATAATTTTCTCTATACAGTTTCCCTTACTACATACAAAGCTTTGCATGGTTATGCTTGATTGCATCAGAAAAGCTGTAGAAAGCCAAGGATTTAACACTTTCAATAAAGGTTGCTCTGGATGAAATGCTTGAGTCACGGGAGCATTCATAAGTAGAATAACAGATGACAAGTTGTGGTGGCACTGTGACCTGGCCACCTTGTGTTCTGATAGCCGCATCCTTCTATTACCATACTCTGAGCTCTTTGGAAACTCTAATCTCTGGAAAATTCAGTTGCATTGACATTGGATGTAAGAATTATGGGGCCATGGAGAGTTGCACTGAGGTTTGAAAAAACTGCCTAGATCAGAGAATGTGTAACAGAATGTCGGAGACCCTGCATGCAACTCCTTCCTGTGCGTGAAGGTGTGAAGCTGAAGCCCAAGCTAAACTGGAGATTTTGAAGTCTCAGGAGTGTGGAATGTCCACGGAAGAAAGCTGCAGTGGAGCTAACCCTAGAGAGAAGCCACACAAAGGTGGAAGGGGAGACTGCAGATGATGTAACCCAAATCCTCAAATACTGGAGGTGGAGTTCGGCAGCTGCCCCATTGGGTTTGGTTTAGTTTCATCTTTCCTTTCTGTATCTCCATTCCTCAGCTAGGATTCTGATCTGAGTCTCAGACGAGGCGTTGGGATGGGAATGTAGGTGTCTGAGGTTGGACTGAATGTGTTTCGTGACATGAGATGGCCAAGAGTGGGAGGTTACAAGTTTTGTTAAAACACAGACTTCTGGATGCCACCCTCTGGCTCTCCTAGACACAGACCCAGGGTCCCTGCTCTGAGACCCACTAAGAAAGGCTGAATTTGATGGGCTCGGTGCTATCGCTAAGCAAGGCCCTGAAGTCCTAGGCCTTGATTTCATCATTTTAAAAAAAATGTGCTTCACAGTGAAGTTGCAGAATCACACAGAGCTACTCTTCCACATGAGATGGCTTCCTCTCGTTCCCTCAGAAATGGCACAGGGTTACACACATTGAGCCTTCCTTTCCCTTCCCATCAGTTCTAGACATTTCTTCTATACTACTCATGTGTGAATGTGCTGTAGGGTAAGGGTGCATGCCTCAGGATCAAAGGTCAACAAAAGAAGGAATGACATAACCCCAGACACTGAGTCCATCAGCCATTGGCACTAGCCTTTTTAGCTCAGACTGCCTGGTTCCAGTTTCAAATAGTCCTTGTTCAAACACAGCCCTCCACTTCCAAACAGCTCCGAGGCCCTGGCTGCTTTCTGCTTTATCTCCTCACGCAGCCGCCATCACGCTTAAGTTCCCCAGCCTGATGCTATCCCGTCTCCCCATCAAAGGCACCAAGGAATCCTAGCTCCACTTCATTAAGCATCCTTTCATCAAGCCCCGTGCTTGGGAAAGCGTGGAGCTCAGCTCCACCGATCCCCTCAGCCAGGAACTTGACCATTAGCAAAATGAACCGCACAAAGAGAAACCTCAGGAGCTGGAGCAATCTCTGATGAGAGATTTCTCTTAATTTTAAGTGGATTCATTACATCAGTAAAAGCCCGAATTGTGCAAATGGTTTCCTTTAAGGTTAAAAGAAAATTCCAATTTTGCCAGATGACTCTGCCATCTAGATTGTTGGATGAGTTTTCTATCTTTGACTCGGTGGCTCTTGACAATGAGGGGCTGTGTTCATGCTGGCCTCATTTAGCTTCTAAGGTGGAGTCTCAAGTCTGAAAGCTGAGCACCTCTCTATGATGTAAACCCACAAAAGGCCTGCTGGATCAGTAGTAATGACTGGCATGCCGTCTCCCAGCCTCCCCCAAGAGAAGCAAGAAAAGGCAGAGAAAGTTCTGCGCTATCCTGGCACAGGCCCTTGAAAGTTTCTGGAAGCCAGGTGGTGGCTCTGCCCGCCACTCCTGGAGAACCGTTTCCCTCCATGCTTGGAAAACTTAATTATTCCCAATTGGTTTCACTTTCCGAAAGCTTCTCTCCTCCAATTTCTGGCAACCCTATCCCCACTCAGCAGCCGGACAGGGGGCTGAATAAGTCTGGGATGCTGTCAGTGACAGATGAGGGGCTTCTGTGCCGCTGACGACACACCCTTCACTTTGACATGCCGTTTCTTTCCATCAAAGAGGAAAACAAACCATGGCGAACGCGAAGAGAAAACCCCTTTGTAGCTCCTCTGACTCGAGACGAGTCACCCAGGCTGCCGTCAGAGGCATGAGTAGTAGAAAATGAGACCAGAGGATTGGGATCACGTAGACCTTTGTGTCTGCCACTGCATAGCCAAGGCTTGTTGCCAGAGGAATTGTGGGATGCGCTGCCTCCAGATGAAAGTGTTCTGCTTCGTGTAGAAGAATGGGTTCTGCTCTCTTATGGTCAGTGAGTGCATCAGTCTGCACCCACTCTCTCTGCTCAATTAAACAATAACAATCATCTTACTGACTGAAACGTGCATGGCTCTGCCACATCTCTCAAGTTATGTTCAGATGCTTTTGTATCAATCAGGAGTTCAACCTCTCCTCTACTTTCTATCCAAAGTGAGGGCCCCCTCCCTCTAGGAGCTGGTACTCCCACCTGCCTGGGCTATTTCACCAATTACAACCCTCAAATGCTATTGGGCATTGCTGCAATAACAACCTCATCCTTTTCTCCCCTGCTGAAGTCTGATCTACTCTCCCAGACCCAGCTCCACAGTCACTATGTGTTGGAGGCAAAGGTGAAGCAGCGAGGTTGGGGGAAGGATGAAATAACAGGATGGAGAAGGAGCGGTCCTTAGATTCCTCTGTTTCGGAACCTCTGCGAGAGCACCATAGAGCTTCCCCTCCCCTTCTCAGTGGCACAAATCCAGGGCTTGTTCTTAACAGTATAGTGCAGATAAAAGTCTCCAGCAGCATCAGTATGCCTGGATCTGTGTTCTTTCACCCCAGCCAGTTACAGTGCCCTGAACCAGATTCCCCAGGGCACAGCAGAGTGTCAACAGTCAAAAAAAAAAAAACAAAAAAAACAAAAAAAACAGGAATAAGACATACCACTGAAGTTTCCCATTCTAGGGTTGTGCCTGGTTTTCTTTACCAGGTGATTTCTCTTTCTTTCTTTCTTTCTTTCTTTCTTTCTTTCTTTCTTTCTTTCTTTTCTATAAAAAGAAAACAATATCTTTAGTCACTGGATGTTGGCAGCAGCAGAATTTTCTCACTAAATTTTATCAAGTTCTACACAGATAGAGGCAACACTGTCTTTTCTGGGTAGAGGGAGAGGAAGAGAGATGGGGAAAGATGGAGGGAGAGGGTGTGTGTGAGAGATAGAGAGGGGGTGGAGAGAGAGAAAGAGAGGGAGAGAGATGCCGTCTGAGCATCTTAGTACCCCTCTGAAAGAATCCGTGTCCTTAGGCCGCCCTGGCATCCTGAGTTTCATCCCCAGAGCCCACATAATAAAGTCAGGTTCAATAGTGTATACTTATAGTCTTAGCCCCCGGGGAGGCAGAGATAGCCTGGTTGGCCAGCCTACCCTACTCTGGCAAGTTCCAGGCCAATGAGAGGCCCTGTCTCAAAACCAAGATGGATTGTGCCTGGAAAGAATGCACACACACACACACACACACACACACAAACACACACACACAACATGCATGCACTCGTTCACACACACATGTGAAATACATAGAGATCCAGATATAAAAGTCAGGGAGTCCTAGCACTCATGGTTATCTTGTGACTACAAGCCCAAAGCTGTGTCCAAACCTAGGGTCTCCGATTCAAATCCAGCTTGTCTCTTAAAAACCATCCATCTCTTTCCCTGCGATCATCTTTGAGTATGAGTGTGAACGGCATATTTTCCTGTGATGTCTAGTATGACAAAAAGCAAGAGGGTCACCAGCTTAGCCATATGGTGGCTGGGACACATGCTCCCCCAGGCGACACCCGGAAGGCAACAGAAGAGTTGATCGCCAGCCATCGTGACTAACAGATTCAGGAAGGATGTGTGCATGGCCTCTTTGCCATTTCCTGTAGCCTAAGTGAAAAGTGACTCTGAATCATCAGGGGAAATTAATGACATTTAAATCAATTCTTCTAAGATGTGAGCCAGGCATTCTTGGATGGCGGCTGGGGCTTTTGTGCCCCACAATAATTAGCTTGTAAACTTCTCTGATGAGGCCGCTAATAGCTCGCATGAATACAGTCTCAGTTCAATTTGGAATGAAATTACCACTTGCAGTCTGCTGGCTTCCGCCTGACACTGGCCTGTAGACAGGTGTCTTTGTTCACTGATCTATTTATTTGCTCATTCACTCATTCATTCATTCATTCATTCATTCATTCATTCATTCATTAATTCATTCAATCATTTGTTCACTTAAAGAGTCCCAAACTACACTTCATAAGACCAAATCTTCCTTTTCTGTATAGGGATGAGATTCCACAGGGACAAATCCACGCTGAGTTCAAGACACGTGAGTGTCATCAAGATGAGCAGCACTGTCCTGCTGAGGGGCTGTGTGAGGCACAGCCCTGCTGAAAGGCTAGGTGAGGCACTGTCCGTCTTAAGGGCTAGGTGAGGCCTGGCTTCAGCATTCCCTGCTCTGCGCTGCTTTAGCTTTTGAAAATGAAGGAACGGAAATATTTGAGAGTGAGTCACTCAGCCCCATTTTGCCTTTAAAAGTAGAATTTCACCGCCTATCTTGATGAATTGCCGTAAAACAGTGTACATATAATAACAACCAAATAGCCATATTTGAAAGCCAGCATATTACATACTATGCAATGTCCTCATAGTCCAAAACTTCATTTTGGTTTTCAGTCTTTTAAAAGTTGTATGTATGTATGTATGTATGTATGTATGTATGTATGTATGTATGTATGTATGTTTGTGTCTATATGAGTTTATGTGTTTTTATGTATGTATGTGCAGTGACAGGGGATGCCAGATGAGGGCAGCAAATGCCCTGGGTTGCAGTTACAGACAATTGTGTGTGAGCTGTCCATGTGGGTGCTGGAAACAGAAATCGGGTCTTTTGGAAAAGCAGAAAGTGCTGTTAGCTGCTGAGCCATCTCTCCAGCTCAACTTTCCAAAATTTTTAATTCTGATGTTTTCGGAGTAGGGATTCAGGAGAAGTTTTTAAAAACACACTATTGAAAATAGTAAAATAGTACCCAACTGCCTGCTTGTCCTATTAAGCACTTGGCAGTAGCTTTGATCTCTCTTCCAGCTCAGTTGTATCTTAGAACATCAGTTCAGGTGTCCACCCTGCTGTGTTCACTTGCAGAAGTATTGTGTAAAAGAATGTGTGCGGTTGAGAGGTGGTTCAGTGGTTAAGAATACTTGCTACTCTTCCAGAGGGCCCCAAGTTCTGTTCCTGGTGGCTCAGAACTGCCAATACCTCTGGTTCTGAGGATCCAATGCCTTCCTTTGGTCTCTGCAGGCACACACATGTGACATAAGCTCACGTAGATATGTATAAACACAAATAATTCCATAAATAAATAGTGGGATGAGCTAGAGTGTAACTTGAGGGTAGAGTGCTCACCTAGTGTGCATGCCTCAAGTCCTGGGTTAAATTTTTTTTTTTTCCTTTTAAACACTGCTTGGCCCATTAGCTCAGGCCAAGCAGTTTTCTTAATTTTTTTTCCTGGGTTAGATTTTAACACTGCTAAATTAGACATAGTGGTGTACGTCTGTCATCTCCGGGAGGTGGGGAGTTCAAGGCCATTCTTGGTTTCAGGTGGGTATCAGAGGATAACATGATTGAATCTGTTCTCTTTTTCCACCACATGGGGCAGGAGATTAAACTCAGGTTGTTAGGTTTGTTGGCAAGCCCCTTTACCAGCGGATCCACTTCACCAGACACCAAAACAAGTTTGGGGCATTAGATGCTAGATAAATCGAAAAGAACTAGAAATGCTTAAGAAAGGAAAATTACCTGTGATCCATTGAAACAAACATGGTGCACTGGCTTGTGTAGTGAGGAGCAGGTGACATTTTGTGGCTGTGCACAGATGGATACTTTCCTTCTGGAGTCCAGAGTCCGAGACAGATTTCACCGGCTAACGTTACGGCTAGGCTTCATGACTTCTGGGTAAGGGTGGGCACAATCTATCTCTTGGTCTTTCCGACCTGGTCCAGAGACACCTGCATTCTTGGGCTCATGGGGCCTTCCATTTTCAGACCTGGCAGAGTCCAGTTCAGTCCTCCCTGCAGTTTTCTGACTTTCTCCACCACCACAGACTCCCTGGGCTCCTCCTCTTCCCAGTATAAGAACCATGTGTCTGCCCTGGTCCATTCAGAATAATCCTACCATCTTTAAGAACGTGAGCTTTTTATTATCGTAGGTTTCTCTATAGTCTTTACTCTTGCTCATCATGTGTCAGGCTTTGACTGTGAAATGGTCCCACAGACTTGTGTATTTGACCCTTGGCCCCTACTTGGTGGTAATGTTTTGGAAGGTGGTCAAGCCTTTAGGAGATGAAGGGGGTGGGTCACTCACTGGGGGATGCCCCTCTTCTATCCTTTCTTCTCTCTGTGACTGCAATGTGGCCAATCACTGCATGCTTCTGCACCTACACTTTCCCACCAGGGTAGAGTCTAATCCCTTGAACCCGAGCCAAGAGAAACCTTCCTTCCCTTAAGCTGCATCTTCTCAGGCACGCTGTCACAACAAGACATATAGCCAAAGCATCAGGTAAACAAGGACATTCGTAATGTTCGGGGATTCAAAGGCAGACATGTTCGGGGGACATTCTTCTGTCTGCTACACATGGAAAATTAAGAAGTGTGGGTGTGATGAGCCATCTTGACAGCTGGGTGCCCAGGGCATGAGGATCTTTGATCTATGGCCGTCATCATGGGGAGTTTAGCACAGGTATGGGAGTCCGATATTAGCCTTGGGAACCAAGAAAAATGGCAGCTGCCGTCTCTGGGCTTCATTGGGTCTTGTGGATTTGGCCACTCCTTACTCCAGCTTCCTCTGTGGCCCCCACAGAACCACGCCGTTCTATTCCTTTCCCACCCTGTGTCTCTGTCTCTGCTCTAAGATTAGCTGCTTCCTCCCTCTAGAGTCTCCTCTACACGCTCAGAGCAGGGGCGGTGGGTGATGCTTGGCCTGAGATTGAACACAGCTGCCTGACTCGCTGGGAGCAGAGTAGGAACAGGGCATGGTGCACACCCAGTTCTGTGGAGCAGTGCCCATACCAGCACGGAGGTGACTCACTTTGCCAGCCCTTGGGGAGCTTGGGAAAAAGGATGGAGTATTTTGTAGAACACAGAATCACGTTATCAATGAAAAGAATTCTGGTTTGGTTCATGCCCCTAGAGATACATTAGAAATGTGATTTTTACAGCTTTCTGAGTAAGATTGGATCTGAAGAGCTCACGGGATGCTTTCAAGTTTGACATGTGAGCAGATGACTCGGTGGGTTTCTGAGTAACTTGTCAGCATTCAGGCAGGCAGCTTTCAGGTCAAATTCTGTAAATATTTTAAAATTTTTTTTTGTTGGTTTTCATTGGTATTAATTTCTAATAGGATCAAGTTTTTTTTTCCTTGTAAATTGGTGATACAAAATTACTTTCCAAAACATTTACTCGTATGTCTATTCTCAACATTGACATGGAAAACACCCCATCTATTTCCATGCATTTCCTATATATAAACATTGTTGGCATTTCTGTAAAGATATTGCCTTTTTACATTTTCTAGGAATTTTCCAAGAGATTTTAGCTCTGGAGTTTTATGTTCTTACTCTTTTTGGGACCTCTATTATGTCTTTTGTGTTCTTGTTGTATACCGTGGGTTTTTCGCTCAAAACCCCTTTGTATGCCTTTCCTATTTTAGCTGTGGTCCGGATTCTACTTGTGAGGAAACTTTCTGTGATTTGAAAGGCAAAATAGAGAAAAGAAACCAGAGGCCAGAGGTGAGGGTAGCCAGGGGCTTCGTAAGGAACCAGAGACTAGAGAGGCCAGAGGTGAGGGTGACCA
>NW_004949176.1:56637-60285 GCF_000317375.1 Microtus ochrogaster
GTGAGGGTGACCACGGGCTTAGTAAGGAACCAGAGACTAGAGAGGGCCTGAAGTGAGGGTGACCTTAGGCTCTGTCAATAGAAATTCATTCAGGAACAACCTGACTCTAATTCCACCAGAAGTCACCACCTGCTGGCGCCTAGGGACAATTTAGGCGCAGGTTGGTCTCGCAGCCCCAGCCTTTTCCTGACCCCTAGTGGCCAAAGCGTTCCAGCTCTCTCTTCCACTGTTCCTGCTACGACCTAAAGCCGGGGCTGAGACATCGTATTCACCTCCCCAATTCTTTGAACAGTTTTATGTGCACCGTGCTCTGTGCATTAATGCTGTTTTAATTGGAATAACCACAAGGTCCCCGTGTTTCCACATGAACCAGCTGCCACTCCATCCCTCTAGTATAAGACAAAGCATTTTCTCTGACTTGGTGGCCAAAACACTGCTATCTTCATTATTATTATTATTATTATTATTATTATTATTATTATTATGCGTTATCAAGGATCGAACCCAGGGCTCCACACATGCTAGGAAAGCATTCTGCCACTGAGTTACACCCAGTCAGGTTGCCCTCTGCTGCAAACAGTTTTGCTAATGAGTACTTTATATATAAAGTCCACTCATGGGAAATGGAGGATCCCACCAACTGAGGATGGATTATTACTTGTAATAGACCAAGGGGAACTGGAGATAGGAGCCCGAAAGTGTCATGTACCAGAGCCGTCACACTTTTCCTCCAAGAACGCAACTCTGGGCGCTCCACTTTGGATTGGCTTTGCCCACCTCGGTTAAACTGCAGTCTATAATACGTGGTCTGCCACGAGAGTTGACCTCTCTTTCCACCATGGTTTTGTTTCTCGGTAGTGCAGCACGTTAGTCCTGTTCAGAGGCGAGTAATACCCCACGGTGTAGACGTACCACATTCTGTCTACTCAGTAGCTGTTTGATGAATGTTTAACTGGACATATGTTTGCAGATCCTCTGGGCACACACCCAGGGGCTGGATCATGGGACAACTCCATGTCTAATCATTGGAGGAGCTTCCGGGCTGTCTGCCTGGACAGATGGTCCACTTAACATTCTCACCATGAGCATCGCTCCCAAAGGAATGCCACGCACATAGCCAGAGTATTCTTTCCTATTTATAACAGTAGAAGTGCCTGAAACATCGACGCCACCATGGTTCTTGTTATCTTCCCCCACTCCTTTTCTTGCTTTCTCCTCCCTCCCTTCCTTCTTTCCTTACTTCCTTCATGACTTTTTCAAGGTTTGAACATTTATTTGTTCCTCTTAAAAACTTTTGACCGAACTCAGACTTTTGACTAGAAGCACACCCTCTCAGAAAGGACAGCATCTCTTGGCATCTGTTCTTGGCCTTTTCCTTTGGCTTCCTTCATTCTCTTGACCAAAAGATTAGCATATTCTGCACCCTTTGCCTTATTTTACTTAGTGTTTTTTCCCCCTTTAGAGAAGTACATCAATGGTTGTGTTGCAGGACACATGGAGTAACAAGATGCTGAACCTTGGGTGCTTTAGTCCTGGGCTTCATACTCTTTCTTTAAGTCTTTCAGACAGCGTATTGGTGGACCTTATCTTCTTCAGAAAGATTGAACAGTTTTTGGGTTCTGCAGAACGGGGTTGCTTACAAACAAACACGTTTCCGAGGGCTGGCTCCTTCAACTGTAATGCCCGTGGTTGAAAGTGTGAGCCAGCTGCAGAGATGACCTTGGCTTGCGGGTGCGTGAGGTGATGGTTGCTGATCACAAGCCCAAGCCCAAGCCCACCCGAACTGCAATGCACGTTAGAAGAGAAAACTGCTCTGTGAGATTGGAGCTGGCTGAGAAGATGGCCGGAGGTGAGGTTGCCAGCCCCATGACAGACCCACTTATGTTTGCCTCAAAGTGCAGTCTCGGGTCTAGAGATGCGCTGCCCACCCCAACTCTGTGACAGGGAGGGAAAAGTGCAGCCAAGCACCCCAAGAGTGGAAATGCTGTGTCATTGAGAATAACTAAAGAAGGAACTATTTCCAGCCGAGGATTGGATCATTTATCCCTCAGCATGAAAAAGTCTGTCAGAGAATGAGCATGTCTCTGGCGTGTTCAGCCACAGAGAGACTAACCAGAAATTTGCTGACAGTTGGAGAAAGGGCCGCTTGTTTGCTTCCGGCTGCCCAGCTGGCTTAGACCTGAAATAATCACACAGAAACTATATTAATTAAACCACTGCTGGGTCCATTACCTCTAGATGCTTATTGGCTAACTCTTACATAGTAATTTAACCCGTTTCTATTAATCTGTATATCTCTACATGGCTGTGGCTTACTGGCTAAAGTCAGAGTCGGCATGTCTGACTCTGGCAGCTCCATGGCTTCTCTCTGACTCCACCCTTCTTTTCCCCAGCATTCAGCCTAACTTTCTCTGCCTACCTAAATTATGCCTTGCTATGGGTCCAAAGCAGATTACACTTGCATCTAGTTTCTGGACAAACATGGCCATGGAGATAGCGACCAAAACCTCACACACGGGGATTATTTGAGCCCCAGTGATGGTCACAGAGGGAAGGCGTTAGCAGGCCGTGTTTCTTGTGGAAAACAAGTTTATGAGTGACTCATTGTGGAAGGTGGGAGAATAAGAAATGGATTTTCAGGTGGATCAGCTGGGGTTAACAGTCCATTTTGCAAAGAGAAGGAACTCCGCATGAGACCCAGGACCTGAGATATGAGAATGCTGGCCATGGAATTTAGGTTAATAATCCTTGTCTACTTTCACCAATGGTGATAGAGCCGACAAAAGAAGCACAAGGGTAATAGGGCATCCTCGCCCTCATCCTAACCTAGACAATGATGCCAGCCCCTTCCCCCTCTCCAGGCACTATTAGAGGTAAGCCTGTAAATCTTTCTCTAGTTGATCTTTGAGACGGTGTCAATTCTAAGTTCAGCTATGCTATGGGTAGAGTGAACACTCATCACTTCCTGAGGTGTATGGAGACTGGGTCTCCTAGAACACAGCATGTAAGTCTGGTGGGACTAAAAAGCCTATAAGAAGTCATGTCCCCCACCACCATCACATCGGCCATCCTGACCAGCATGGCAGCAGCATCCTGAGTTTAGGGTGGGCAAACAGAATATTCTCTTAAATAGGAAAATGGTAGGTGATTTGTGTGTGTGTGTGTGTGTGTGTGTGTGTGTGTACGTATTTCTTAGATCCTATATTCCTTCTTTACAAACAGCTTGAGTTTTTTAAGATTTCTTTATTTTGTATATAGTGTTTGGCCTGTAGGCCAGAAGAGGACACCAGATCTCATTACAGATGGTTGTGAGTATCATATAGTGGCTGGGAATTGAACTTAGAACCTCTGGAAGAGTAATCAGTGCTCTTAACCTCTCAGCCATCTCTTCAGTCCAATGACTTGAATTTAAAAATGTTCTTTCTGAGAATGTCAGCAGATATAGCAGCCATGTGTACACATTTAACTTTCATTACAGCTCTGAGATGACCATTCATGACTGTGGTGAGGTCTGCACACTCTTTCAAGACACCGTGCATCATTTGCTCACTAAATCTCACACCTTCTTCTTCTTCTTCTTCTTCTTCTTCTTCTTCTTCTTCTTCTTCTTCTTCTTCTTCTTCTTCTTCTTCTTCTTCTCCTTCTCCT
>NW_004949176.1:60385-64540 GCF_000317375.1 Microtus ochrogaster
ATCATCATCATCATCATCATCATCATCATCATCATCATCATCATCATCATCTCTATGTATTCTGTCTGTGTGTGTAACACAGAAGAGGGTGTAAGATCCCCTGAAGCTGGAGTTATTGGCAGTTGTAAACCACCCAATATGGTTGCTGGGACTCCTCTGCAAAAGCACGAAAGTGCTCTTAGCCATCTCTGTAGCCTCAAGCCTCACATCTTTCGGGTATAATTCCAGATACTAAATTTGTCTGGTTCTATTTTAATCTCACAACAGGTCTTACAGTTGCATTTTAATTCGTAACAGTTTAAGCAAGTTTTTATAGCAAGGCTTGGGAGCAGTTCTGTCAAAACCACAGCCAGAATTAGAGTGCAGCTCTCGGGGCAGAAAATGACAACCACACCAATTTAATGAGCTCAGCTTCCTTATGCCAATTTGAGAGCCATCTACTCTGCATGTGACTGCCTCTCTGAGGAGCAGTGGCTCCTGGGAAATGGTCAAAAGATATGAGGGGAGAACTTAGAAAATTAGTAAACAAAATTGCTGGAGAGACCTCATGGAAACAGATAAGCTTTTGTCTTTGATCTTGTGTCTTCAGGGCCCACGGCATCTTGGCTTTCTTTATTTAATCAAAGATAGGGCTGGAAGAAATTAAGGAAAAATATAGCATTGGTGGAAATGCTTTGTAAGAACAGAAGGGCAAAAGAAAAAAAGCTTTTAAACAAATCCTCCAGTCTTATTTCTGAGTTTCATGTTCCAATTCACAAACTGTGTGTCATGTTTGAAAAAATAGTGTCGACTGTTGGCTCATTTGGGGTGCACAGTGTAGACTTGGCTTCGAGTTACCCTGTGGCAGGGTGGGCTCAGAGCCAATTCCTGCTCCAAGCACAACTGGAAACTGGGAGCTCAGGTTTTGTTGCAAAGGCCCATGGCCAAGTGGGTTTAACTGCCTGCTGAAGCTGCTGCCCTGTAACCATGACGACAGAGGTAAACATCAGCAAACCTGACCACCTCAGGCTCTTTCTTAAAAAATTTATTTATTTTTATATATTTTTCTTTTTATTTTACATACCAACCACAATTTCCCCCTCCCTCCTCTCCTCCATTCCCTCCCCCCACCTTCTTTCTACCTGCCCCCCATCCACTCCTCCTCCTCCATTCAGATGGAGTAAGGTCTCCCAGGGAAGTCAGCAAAGCATGGCGCGTCTAGTTAAGGCAAGATCAAGCTCCTCCCCCCTGCATCAAGGCTGAACAAGGCATCCCACCATAGGAAATACTTTCCAAAGAGCCAACTCATGCATTAGGGACAGGTCCTAGACCCACGGCTAGGATCCCCACTAAAGACCAGGCTACCGGACTGTCACCCACATGCAGAGGGCCTAGATAGGTCCCATGCAGGCTCCCTAGCTGTCACTCCAGAGTCTGTGATTTCCCACAAGCTCAGGTCAGCTGTCTCTGTGGCTTTCCTTCTTGATCCTGACAAACCCCTCCCCCACCACCCCTTGCTCATATAATTTTTTTACCCTCTCCTCAGCTGGATTCCTGGAGCTCAGCCCAGTGCTTGTTTGTGGATCTCTGCATCTGCTTCCATCAGGTACTGGCTGAAGGTTCTCTGATGACAGGGTAGTCACCAGTCTGATTACAGGAGCAGTCCAGTTCAGACACCCTCTCCACTATTGCTGGGAGTCTTAGCTGGGGTCATCCTTGTGGCTTCCTAGGGTTTCCCTGGCACCAGGTTTCTCTCTAACCCCATAATATCTTCCTCTATCAAGATTATTTCATTACTACCCTCTCTGTTCTGCCCCCAACTCAACCATCCTGATCCCTCAGGGTTCCATTCTCCCATCCCTTTCCCTCTCCTCCACCCCCACCTAGAAAAAAAAATCATCCTGAGTGAGGTAACCCAGACTCAGAAAGACATATCAGGCAGTTAACCCAGCAAGCAAAGACTGTACGCAGAGTAAAGGAGGTCGGGGAGAAAGGAGGGTTCAGAGAAAGGAGGGTTCCGGCGGAAGTGGTTCGCCTGAGACGCTGAATTCCAAGCTTCCATGTCTTCTCTGGGACAAGCGTGGGAATTACAGAGCCATCCTCTTCCTGGAGTGTCCCACATTGCTACGAACCTTTACGGATACAGTGAGAAGACACGGCTAAGTGAAGTCCTCCAGCAAGAAAAAGAAAGCCGTTGCCCTACGTGCATCTGCGTAGAGCTTTGAAGACATTTATTATAAAACACATCAGCTAACAGTAAGATCTTTTTATTCATATTTTTTTTGCTAGATCGAATCAGAATTTTTTTGGCTTTTAATTTATTTTTTATTGCCCTATAAAGTATTAAATTTCATTATGGCATTCTTTTTCAAACAAAATTTATTTTTGTTGATTCTAAATCTAATTTTCATTATTTCAGTTAGTATTAAAAAAACAGGTCGGGCGGTGGTGGCGCACGCCTTTAATCCCAGCACTCGGGAGGCAGAGGCAGGCGGATCTCTGTGAGTTCGAGGCCAGCCTGGTCTAGAAGAGCTAGTTCCAGGACAGGAACCAAAAAGCTACGGAGAAACACTGTCTCGAAAATAAAAAAATAAAAAAAAAAATCAAGATGGGTTCACAGATTTGTCTTCCAACGTATTGGGAAGCTTGGATGAGAGCCTGTGGGCACAAAACCCATGCTACCCCATCTCTCAGACTTTTTCAGAGGAATTAACTTTAGGGGTTTCTTCTGGTAATGACTTTCTCCCTTCAATGTTTAGTTATTTAATTTTTATTATTTAGTAATTACACTGAAAACAACAGTATGTATATTCATCCTGCTTGTGGTACACCCTACTGTAACTTTTAGCAATTTTTAGCCTCATTTTTTTTTTAGTGACGATTTAAATAAAAAATAATTTCAAATGAGCTTGTCATTTACTTTTGTGTTCGGATTGTTTCACTAACATCTGTATTCATGCGGTCACAATTTAATGACTAAATTTCGTTTGAGTTAAATCTTTTATATTGACAGCTTCCATGCATAATGAAAGTTGTGTCCAAAACAACAAAAATTATTGTATAAAACTCTTTTAACTGCTATAAAATATTAAGATATTCCACTCTCTTCCTAATATGAAATGACATAACAGTATCAAACAGTTATATCTGTTTAAACTAATGAAATTTTCCTTTATAATTTCATTTAATTACATAAACTCAGATGCTAACAAAATGTTTCCTGCCATAAAATGTTTTTAAGGATGTGTTCCAGATTCATAGAAAACAATTTAATACTGAAAACAAACAGCTGGAACAGGAAGAACAATTTGTTTTTTGAAAGATAACGTTAGCATAATGAAAATTGGAAGAGTATTCTTTGAGTTTAGAGCATTTTTATCTGTGAATCTTAGAGCATCCATGATTGTTCAGGGGTTCTTTGCGCAGTTTCTAACACCACATAGATGTCAGTTTCCATCTTACCTTTCGAAGAGCTTACATCTCAAGGACACATACTTTTGAGATATCATGAACAAAGTCCACACGAGTCACATTTCCCAGCCCCGTGAATGGAACCACATGGTAGGATTTGCTCATTGTTCATGACTTCAGGAAGAGGGATGGCCACACGCTTGACCCAGATGTTGCACCTGAAAATGGAAGGTGTCGGTCTAGTCTTTGCTGTTCCTTCCTTAGAAATGAAATTCACCCGAGAAAAGGCAGAATGCCCATCTCTGATATCAGGCAGGTTTGTGATGTGACACTGTGATGTGGGAACTGAAGCCGTCACCGGTTGGCAGAAAGTAAAATGATGTTTTATTAATTCTGCCATTCATTTAGTCATCTGCTCATTAATTTCTGTTCTCCTTTCTCCCCCTCAAATACATAAACTAGAAATCGCATGTCACATAGAACATTCGAGTAGCTAGCCTCTTGTCCTTCTCCTCCATTACTGACTGTGGGTTACACAGCTTTCCTATGCGCGCGCCCCTCATTTTATCCCTTCCCTTTCCTCCCTCCACTCGCTCCCGTGTGCCTCCCTCTGCTCTTTCTCAAACTCTGGCCTTGTTTCCTTTTGGTTGTTGGTGGTGGGTTTTCTACATTTTACTGATTCTTTGTGGATTTCACATCGTGCATTCCGATCCCACTCATCTCCCCATCCCCTCACATCTGCCCTCTGCCCTTGCAGCCTCCCTA
>NW_004949176.1:64844-74773 GCF_000317375.1 Microtus ochrogaster
ATGGGCTTTACACAGACCCTATAGCTGCAGCAGGGCCACAGACCCAGACATGGCCCTCATCAAAAGCTCGAGCCCAGGTGTTATCATAGGCCACCTAGATCAGTATAGCCCCAGGGGCAGCATGTCCCTCAGGTACCAACATGGTCTCAGACCTTGGTTTTCTGCCATGGGCCTTGATGGTAACAGGTGCCATGGACACCAACTCAAACCTTGGCCACTGTAGGACCACAGACCCAGACAAAGCCCTTAGCAGCAGCTCTGCCCAGATGACATCATGGACGTGGTGACAGTGCAGGCCCCTCAGATCAGCATGGCTCTGGAGGTGGCACGGCCCGCGAGCACCCTCAAGGTCACAGGTTTCAGCCCAGCTCTCAGTCATCTGTGTGGTCTTTGATGGCAACATAGACATCAATCCAGAACCTGACTGTGATAGGAACAAGGACTCAGACATGGTCCTAGGCAGCAGCCTGGGCTCGAATGGTCCTTGATGGTCTAGGGAGCTATGGTAATCAACATAGATCTTGGTTACAGCAGGGCCACATCAATTGTTTTAAATGTGCATGCTCGTGTGCACACGCACACCACAGCCCTAACTATGTAACTAAGTATATAAATCTTGCCTAATCAGTCCATATTACTTGTTTGTATGTTTTCAAGAGTGACCACTTAGTATCAAATAGCAAACTGTTGTGTTTTTCCCTGGGAAAGACTGTGTCCCATTGTCAACATTCCTCAGTTGCCTGCAATTCTCTGTCTAGGTTTGGGGCCCTGTGAGATCTCTCCTTCCATGTTAACATGTTCACTGTTGGTACCGTTGTTCAGATCACATTTAGGTGGTCTTTCTGGTGGGATTTTATGGATGTAGATTCTGGCATTTCTAGGAGACACATTTCATAGCAAACTTCCTGTTTCTCTGGCTCTTACAATCTCCCTACCCCTTCTTCTGAAATGACCTCGGTGAGCCGTAGGTGAAGAAATTGTATTGTAGATGTGTCATTTGGGCCCCACACTGTAACTTATTCTATGCATTTTGATCCATTGTCATTTTCTGTAATGGTCTCTGTCTGTTGCAAAGAGAAGCTTCCTTGTTAGGTTTGAGGATTACACTTCTCTGTGGGTTTAAGAACAGATACTTGGGCTGTAGTTAGGGATTGTGCGGGTTAGTAAAGATCCATGACCTCTCTAGTCCTGAGTAGTTGGCTAGGCTTCCAGTACCAGGCACTATCTCCCTCTTGTTGAGTGGTCTTAAGTCTAATCAAATAGCTGTTGGTTGCTGCTGAAGTACGCATGTCCCTACTGCATCCTTAGGGTTACTGTGCCATGTTGCTGGTTGTTGTGGTTCATAGGCATGATAACTGAATAGGTTTGTGGCTGCTTCCCTCCTCTGGAAGTTTGCATGGACCCTTCTCATGCTGTGAAAGCTAGATCCTACATTTGCCTGAGCGGTGTGGAAGACAGACACCAAGAAATGGCACAAGGGTAAGAGACACTGTTGCATCTCCATGAGAGCTTTGAAAGTGGCATCGGGTTTGGAAGGATACGATGCAGGATCCTGGCTTAATGTCAGATTGGAGCAGACAAGGTTAGAGAGTAAAAGGTATGGATGATGATGGTGACCTGGGATCTCCAAGGATGAGAAGACATGGGACTCAATGTGGTGCTGAGCTGGGGAGACAACTCAGTAGATAAAGCATTTTCTGTGCAGGCACATGGACCTGAACTCAGTCCTCAGAATCCATGCACAAAACTGGGCATGCTGTTATACACTTGTAATTCCAGCACCGGGGAGGCAGAGACAGGGGGGATCTTTGGGCTTGCTGACCGCCTGGCCTATTGTATACTTGGCTAGCTTCCAGGTATAGATGAGAGACTATGCTTGTGTGGGATTCCCCTCATGCTCTGACCATGTTTTATTACCATTGGTTAATAAAGAAGCTGCTTTGGCCTGTGGCAGAGCAAAATATAACTAGGCAGGAAAACTAAACTGAATGCATGAAGAAAGGAGGCAGACTCAGGCAGATGCCATGTAATTGCTGAAGGAGAAAAATGTTAAAATCTTACCAGTAAGCCATAGCCTTGTGAAAATATACAGATTAATAGAAATGGGTTTATTTAAGATGTGAGAGCTAGGTAGGAATATGCCTGAGCCATTGGCCATAAGAATGCTGTAATTAATATGGTTGCAGTGTGATTATTCGGATCTGGAAGGTTGGAAAACGTAAGTGCAGTCTTTGTCAACACCCTGCCTCATAAGACAAGGTGGAAAGAGACTGAGGAACGAAAACTGAGCTTGTCCTCTGGCCTCTAAATACACACTCACCTGCACACAAATGAACATGTACACACAGTAAATAAAGGCAATGAAATAACATAGATGAGGTCTTAGTGGTTGTCATGGAGTCAGTTAGGAAAGCCACAGTAAGGGGTGAGAGATATGACTAAAGTATAAAACATTAAATTGAAGTTCAGCTCTTTTGCCAGCAACAACAGCTGTATGGGGATTGTAACTTGGAAGCCGAGAATGTTCCCTCCACTCAGATAAGTTTTCTGTCTTCCCATGAGAACACTTTTATTTTCAATCACAAAACTTCCAACTTGAAATAAGCTCCGCAAGCAACCCCTTCTCCATTTCCTCCGTTCCTGTGCTCAGTTCTGTTCTCAGAAATGACACGGGGCTTAGTAACTGATGTTTTGTTCGGTATTAAGAATATTCTAGTAGTGACTAGAGATCATCTTGTTGTCGGCTGATTAGCTACAGCCTGAGACGCTTCGGCTCACGCAATGTTCTCCTCCCTGAGAGGCACAATTAAGGAGAAAAAGTTCGCGACCTTCGCTCTGTGATACAACATGGCTCTGAGAAACAAGAGAAAATGATTCAGAAACTTCCAAATCGGATTTGTTATGGGAAAAGAAACAAATGCATTGCTTCCCTGGATACGTTGTTGGAGTCAGAATGTAAACACGTACACACTCATCCTTCATCCGGCCCAGACGAGCATTCGCTTCCATTTCCACACAGATGCGCCTCCTCCAGGAGAGTCAGAACACCTGGCCAGTTGGCTTGAGAAAGGCCTTGAACACTGCAAGGACTGTTGGAACCGAACCTTGAGAATCCTCCAAGAGACTCTGAAATGCGCATTTAACTGAGAAGCTCATTTTAACAAGACCTACTCAATAAAGCCTGTAACGTGATCGCACAATGCTCTAGGGGGCTTCAAACTGTCTTTTGGACCAACTGTTCTTAGTAATGTTTTCAGTGTCCCAACTACAGGCGTATGCATGCCGTTAACATAAAATTGTACTTCTACAGGACATACTCAAAACTCTGAAACAAGACCTACACCATAGATCTACAGACTCGAAGTTTTTAATACAGGCATGAGTTTTCATTCTGTCTCCCCGTAGAACATTCTTTTCTCTCCTCATGTCGGGGAGTATGAGTTCTCAAGCATGCAGGAGAGAGAAACCTAAGCTTATTAAGGTCAGGACAAAAGCAAAGGATTGTTCAGCCAAAACAATTGTTTGGAGACACAGATTGACTCAGGAATTTCCCAGTAAGATTTAATGATGCTTAAATAGTCTTTAAAACCAACCAATACTGAGGCAGCGTGGAGCAGGGCGTGGAGATTTAAATACACACAATCACACACACGCACAATATAGCATGTGCATACTCAGATATACATAGACACACAAACGTGCAAACACAAACACACATAACAGCATACATGTCATACACAAACACACACATACAGACACACATGCAGAGTAATATAAAAGCCTTTGAACTTTTGCCAATCTGTTTATGGCCCCTCCCTGCCAAGAGCCCTAATTACCGAGACTTTCCAGCTATACCTAAAGCTGAGAAGGCTTCTCGACCGCAGAGGTGCCGGTCCCAAACAGACAGCAGACTAGACTTCAACCTGGCACATGGCTGTTGCCCGCTTCACCCACATAGACATGGATACAGGGAGTTCTCGGGACACACTAGGCAGGGGAGTGTCTTAGAGATAGAGACCCTGAAGCCAAACAAGTTGCCTATCTGTTTTGTTCATTACTATGGAACCGTGTGGTGTGCCTCACCCGAGTTCACTATTGATTATGGTCCCAATCCGGTCTAGTATAGTCTACTTATTCAGTCTAATATTATGGAGGATGGTAAAGAAAAATTTTGCGTGGAAACCAAAATACCAAGATCAGGCTGAGGGGCCTGATGAGGAGCATTTAGCCCAACCCCCAGCTTCAGGCAGGCTTCTCTCTAAGACTCAGTAAGTAGGCGACATCTGAATAGACCCTTCCAGGCAGCTGGTTAGATGGTGAGAAAGAGGGCCAAGGCCATGGCAGGTGCCACACTCGGCCCACAGACAGCATGGGAAAACACGTGAGAACAAGCAGGCAGTGGCCTAGCTTGACGTCTCACAGATGTGGGAGCCACACACATGAGACTGGGCCTGCTGGCCGGATACTGCAGGCAAGGTATGCAACCCTACCCGACGGGCCCTGCAGAGCCTGGCAAGCTTGGTTTAGGAGATTCTGGGAGCAGCTGGGACGCAGATGGCCAGGAGGGTCAGATGAGCTGGCAGAGAGCCCAGGCGGTGGCTGGGAATGCTGGCTTTGTGAGGAGGGTTAAGCCCTCCGCGAGCATTTCCACAATATGGGGAGAGGGGAAGGATCATATCTGAAAATAAAACTAAGAAGGCCTTGGGGCTGTGAGAGTGAGGGAAAGGACAACAAGATGAAAATGCCTGGCTCTTCAGCCCGAGCAGGCGAGCGAGCATCCGTTCAGCTGAGAGGAGAACCCGCTTCCTTAGAGACTTCCAATTCTCACAGTCTGGAGAATAATGCATTTTGTCCTCCAAGGTAAAGAGTCGGGCATGAATGCTGACCTCCAAGGTCCGGCTTAAATGCTGACCTCTAACACAGAAAAGCAGTGTGCATGCTTGCTGAGCTCCCCCCCAGGGCCATTAGTTCTCTTAAACCATTCTAAGACAGCAACAACGTTCCAGGGAACAGATGGAAAGGGAGCATTGGAAATCAGGGGGAGAAGTAACCAAGGAGGTGTGTGGTATCGTGTCCTGATCAGGTTCTCAGAAGTTGACCTGTCGAAAGTGCTTCGTGTCTGTCGAGTGAACAAACTTTTCCCGTTAGGGAGAAACTGAAGACAACATTAGCTCTGCGCCAGGTTCCAAGCCCTTAAGTCACGGCGGTCTCATGAGCTCTGCACCTTGGGAACCGTTACTACTCATATTGCACAAGGAGACGGAGGACCGGAACCCCACTTAGTAAGCGGTGGAACTAGAGCTTGATCTTTGACAAATTTAATAGTTTTTGCTTTTTATTCAAGGTCTCATGTAGCTCAGACTCTCCTTCAACTTATTATTTAGCTACGGGCTAGGCTTACAGGCAGGTGTTGCCGTACGTTGCTGTTTACGTTGCTGGAGATTGAACTCAGGGCTTCACGCATGCTGGGCAAATACTCGACCAGCTGAGCCACACCCACACTGGGAGCCCTGACCTTCTTCCTAGACACAGTTCACCACTTCCGGAGACTGCCTCCCACGCCAGTGTGAACTCCGCCCTCATGCAGTCTGTACTTGCTATGGGCTCTGGCATCACCTTACAACCGGACTCAATGGTAGTCATATACTACATAGGAATATTCTGTATTCTATAAAACATTTTTTTCTACAATGTTCTAGATTTAAAAAAATAATTCAGTTTGACAAGCTGTACAGACTAGAGGTTTTGAGCAGAAAGGCCTCTGCTCTGCATCCACAACCCCTGCCAGGCCCTGAAGCAGAGACTTATGCTCACATTACAATGTGACTCAGAGACTGCGCTGGTCCCACCTACCGCCAAGACTTCGGTTTGTTCCAGGTCAGTACACGGTGCTCAATCATTTTGAGTATTTTAACTAATTTAGTGAAGTATTATTATTTAAATAAGTACCTTATCTTCCAAAAAACCCAGGACTATTAAGTAGAAGCTCATCTTGTTTTGATAAAAATACGTATTTCTAGCCTAAATGCATAATCAGACATTTAAATCAATCCTAAATTAAAGAGCAACACATGGATCACTTTAATATTTGTAATCATAGTTCTTGGCCTTAGCAAAGAGATGCACGGTTGGACAGTGTTTGAATATTGTCCCCAGCCAGGGTGCTGCTATGGGACTCTAGGAGGTGGAGCTTAGCTGGAGAAAGTGGGGGCCTCATGGGTGTAACTCATGTCTGCTGAGAAAGGCGTCTGTTCCATTATGATGGGTGATATTTTCAAACCATGAACCCTAGGAAATTGTCCCCTGCTCCAGGTTGCTTCTGCGCAATATCCTGTCCCAGTGACAAGAAGAGTAACTAACTCAGCGAGGTCCCAGAAGCCGTTCTGGAATCACGCGAGTTCTTTGGAAATTTGAGAAACTCTTCCAACAGCTGGGAGTCTGAAGAGGCATAAAATACCATCTGCATCAAGGCATGAAGAGGGGCGCTTTTTCCGCTGACGAGAGAAAGGGGATATTTCTATTATAGATTTCTCTGTTTTTATTTTTGTTCCCAATGCATTATTTTAAATTTTCCTTAAGCCTTGAAAAACATATATTTCAATATGCCTCCCTCATAGCCACAGAGCAGTCTAGTAACTTCCGTGAGGTCACACAGTTGGTACGGAGTAGAAAGGTTTCTAAACATTGAATTAAGTCTTTCTTGGCGTTTACATTCATTCTTTGGAAATCATGAAGAGATTTCATGACTTTGTGAGATTTCAAGAGATCCCCCCCCCCAAAAAAAAACTTAAGATAAAGTACAACCTCGATTGCCAGCAGAACTTGTTTGAGCCCTGACCACGATACACCAAAGTAAACGAGAGCTCTGGCCTCTGGGCAGCGGCGTCGGGCTGGAGATGCTTCCTGAGGAATCTTACTGTTCACAATGCAGCAGTCACATAGTCTTCAACCTAAAGTGAGAACCCATGGCGGAATTTAGGACAGAGCCCTGAAATCGAATCCCCTCTGGTTTCTCTTGAGATGTGCATTTGTCGTAAGCAAAAGTGACACAGTTAGGAGACATCCAAGCCATTTTCATTCCGAGGGTGTTTCATCATGCTTGGGTTTTGGCAAAATAGAAGTCTTTTTCATTCCTTTCTTTTCCACAAATTACCCGATGACGCTTAAGTTATTTAACATAAGTAGTTTGAAGTTGGTGGTGATGAATTTGTCTCTGTCCCTCCACCGTCCACAGGACATAAACTCAACATTACAGCCTAAGGCCCTGTGCTGAAGGCTGCAGGTTATGAGGTTCAAACCCACAAGCTTTTGATTTTATGGTGCACTTAGATGAAACCATGCCTCAGATGCTATGGTGGTCACTCCCTGTGCCGGCTGCTTCTAACACAATTCTGCCTTGTCTTTGTCAATCACACGGTCAGGAAGGCCAAGCCTGGGCAGCAGACGGTGTTGACAGTTCAAGATGCAGCAATGAAAACAGATAAAACAGGCTTTGACATAGACAACTCTGCCAACCATAGGCTAAGGTCACCCTCTGAGTACACTTAGGCCAGACTCACTTTCAATATTCTGTAGGCTAGGCACATGAACCACATAGAATTTATAATATTTTCACACACTCGGTTTCCATGACACAATCCATTAAAAGTTGAGGAGTATCTATGTTACTAAGTAGAAACACAGGTCAAGTTTGTATTTCTCTACTTTAAATTGACTTGTGATATTCACGGCTTTTCTTAGCTATGAAACCAAGATGCGTGCTTTTGTAAATGTATACACAAAAATACACAGACGTGTATATGTATGGAAGAAGGGAAAACATCATGCAAGCATCTGTGCAGTCTTTTAAAGAGCAGATGTGGTTCAACTATTCTGAGGAGGCGACCATCACACTCCTAGGTAATTTTTCAAGAGAAAAGAGAGCATCTGTCCCCGTGAAGACTGGTTCACACTCAGACACTGTCTGTAATGACCCTTGATTGCCTAAACGACCCCAAATCCCATATCCCTCAGCAAATGAACAGATAAATGCATCCTGTTACGGGCGAGCCTTCAAATAGCACTCAACAATAAAACAAATGAATTGGAGAGACTTTGAAGTCAGAGCCCAGGAGCAAGCCAGACGAATTCATATCAGAAGCCCAGAGTACCTGGTAGTACCGGAAGATAGGCGAGCGTGCCTCTGGAGGAGGACAGCAGGGACCAGAGGACAGGGACTGTGCAGAGGAAGATGAAGAGACCTTTTGGTGACATGCAGTCTTTATAGTCTGTTAGGTGATGATGTGTGGTCTGAGTAGACAATTTAAACATGAGATATGTAATGTTCGTTATTGTAGTTAAATAAATTTATGGTTTTAGGGCTAAGTCAATAAGGAAGAATAGCTGCGGTCAATAATTAAAAGTGTGCATATGTACATGCCGGGTCATATATGTACATATTGTGCCTGTTTGTGTGCAAGTGGGCATGTGTGAGTCCAGGCATGTGTACATATGTGCATCTCTCATTGACCTGAAACTCCCTCAGTGGGCTAGGCTGGCCGGCCTGAGAGCCACAGGGAGCCTAAGGGAGTCTCAGGGAGCCCAAGGAACTGCCAGGGAGCTTCAGAGAGCCCCAGAGAGCCTCAGGGAATCCCAGGAGCCCAAGGGAAGTCCCAGGGAGCCTCAGAGAGCCTCAGGGAGCCCCAGAGAGCCTCAGGGAATCCCAGGAGCCTGAGGGAGCCCCAGAGAGCCTAAGGGAGCCCCAGAGAGCCTCAGGGAATCCCAGGAGCCCACAGGAAGCCCCAGAGAGCCTCAGGGAATCCCAGGAGCCTGAGGGAGCCCACAGGGAGCCCACAGGAAGCCCCAGGGAGCCTCAGGGAGCCTAAGGGAGCCTCCTGTCTCTGCCTCCTCAGTATTGGGAATGTAAACAGGTGCCGCCATATTGTTTTTGTCTAAGGATTCTTGGAATTGAACTCAGGTTCTTTCACAGCAAGCACTTTGCCAACAGAGCTGTTTTCTGAAACTCTGGACTTAGGACCAGGCTCACCTGCAGGCCTTCGCTGTGCCTGCCCAAGGGTGAGCACAGCACACATTTCCCCACAGTGCTAAGCAGCCTGGAGCTTTTAAACATTTCATCTTTGTTTTATGTGTCTAAGTGGTGTGAGTGTGTGTGTGTGTGTGTGTGTGTGTGTGTGTGTGTTGGTATCCACGGAGGCCGGATGGCGAAGGAACTGGATTTACGGATTATGCTGAGCCTCCATGTTAGTGCTGGGAACAACCTGGGTTCTCTGCAGGGGCCGCCCGTGTTCCAGCCCTGCCGGTACCCCTTGATGGCTGTACTTAAATAATCTTTCAGTGTGTCCTTTGTCCTACTGTGTGACTGACAAGCAGACCAAGTGCATCCCTGCTGCAAGTCAAAGCTTCTGAAAGGAGACATAGCGGGAGGGAAAGCTGCCTAGGCTGTAAGATTATTCAATCATTGTTTTTTTTTTTCCTTCCCAGAAAATCATTTTGAGTTACTGATAATTTCTAGAAATGAGCTGGCCTACTTTTTTCCTTGTAGATGCAAAGAAAGGAAAATTATTTGCTCATCCTCAGGTTCCCTTACATCCCATTTGGGCAAGCCAAGTGTTTTCTAGGCAGGCTGGGAAACAGCCTAGCACAGCTGAGACTTCAGGTAGCTGAGGGGGTGCTGAGGGCTCCCCCTGGTGGTACCTTCCTGGTTGAAAATGGTTTTAAATGAGCAGCTCTCTGCTCAAAGCATTGTTTTTAATGTACATTGTAAATGTATGCGAAATTATGTACATTTTGATAAAATTATAAAATACGAGCCTGTCCCACTTAAAATGTTATTTCACAAAATTTCTAGTTTCCATCCTCCTTTTACTTGTCCATTCTTACTAGTATTGTCATTGATACTTGGCTTCATTTTATTTATGCTCAGTGGAAAG
>NW_004949176.1:75703-81733 GCF_000317375.1 Microtus ochrogaster
ACCACCGCCCGGCCATATGTATATTTATCTTAAAGAACACAGATGGAAAGTATCTGGCTTGCCGCTCATCTATGGTAATAAGAAAGATACTAGAGTATCTTTGAACATAGATGATGTTGAGGTTTTTAGTGGCCAATTTTAGAAAAGCCCTCTACACTAGGCCTAGGAGACCAGAATGGACTCACTTTTTCCAAGTGATCATACAGTATGACATCAGGCCAATGTCTTCTCCTAGACACAGTTTCCTCAGCTATAAATGGAAGTAGAATTCCCTTGCTCAAGGTATTGTTAAGTTACTGGATAAGGGATGAACCAGCTCAACATGGGTGACTCCATTCCCTAGGCCAGGGGTCTTGAGCTATATAGGAGTGGAGCAATTGAATGGAGAACAAGCAAACAGCTGAGGATGTATGCCTTCATTCTGCCTCTGAGTTTTATCGTAGAGATAGAGGTGCCTTCTCTAAGCCCGAGTCTAAATTAATACATTTCAGAAGCATTAGGATACAGACCAAGAGTCAATACAGGTGCTTCTGGTATTTGCTCATCTTTCTTAAGAGAAACCAGAATGTTTTATACAAATGCTAAGATAGCTGCTGAAATCCAAAGGCAGAAACATTGCAGAGCACACGGAGACCTGGAATTAACAATGAAGACTTCAGACATCACCTCCTAGCTTCCTCCTCTGCCTATCTTTGCCCATTTCTCCCTGTCTCTCTGTAGACATGTCTCTGCTCCCTGTGAGTCTAGGAAGGCAGTATGCACTTTCTCCAAGTTGTAATTGCTCCTAACTCCACGTTCCTGAGAGAATCTGACAAGCTAGACTTAGCTGTCTTCAACCAGCCCAGTAAGTTGTATTAGAAGAAGTCAGTCGAAGAAACGGAGTACCCAGGGTCATATTACCGCAACCAAGAGGGCAGCCACAGGGCTTCAGGGCTTTCTCTCTACCCAAACACCTTGGGCTTGCTACACAGGCCACCTGCCTCACGGCTTCTCAAACCACTGAAAGTACTCAACCACCTTTAATTGATCCCAGCTATCTGTGTTATAAAAGGAAGCGGGCAGGTCGCTTCCTGACGCCGGGCTAGCTTTACCCAAAATAATTATACAGAAACTGTATTTATTTAAAACATTGTCTGGCCCATTATCTCTAGCCTCTTTTTGGCTAACTCTCACATCTTAATTAACCCATTTTTAATAAATCTGTGTATCACCCACCACATGACTGTGGCTTACTGGCAAGGTTTTAGCCTACGTCTGTCTCAGGCTATTTGCCATTACTTTGATGACATCTTACTGACTGATTCAAATATAGACACTTTAGAAAGAATGTTTGAATAAATAAAGAAAATTTGCCTTGTTGGGTATTATAAATTGCTCCTGAAAAATACAAACAGGAGAGTCTATTAATTATTTCAGCTATAAAAATAGTTAAAAAAAATTAGACTCCAGTAGGTGCAAATTAGAAGGGATTGATTGCAGACTCTTAATGACTTCCAGAGATTGCTAGGAGACATTTCCAATTGGTCCACTATTGGAATAAAATAGTAAAAAAAAAAAAATCAGATGAACTGATTTATTAAAAAAAAAACCTTAGATGGTGTCAAGAACTTAAACATTCACAGGGCATTATCAGTTGAAGCTGATAATTGGCTTTGGTGGAGGAGAAATTACAGATTGCAAATGCAGATCATGTGGATACGAAGCTTAACTGAATTCTGGTCATATTACCCTCTAAATATTTCCCTACAGTAATTTTAATGCAGAGAGAAGATACAATCTTAGAATGGATCTTTTTATCACATAAACTGAGTAAAAAAAATTAAAACCTTATGTGGGAAATGTCTCCAAGTTAGTTCTAAAAGGAAAATTGAGACTTTGTCAATAGCAGGAATAGACCTAGCAGACATTGTAGTACCATTCACTAAAGATGAAATTCACATGTTATGGAGAGAAGTGAACACTGGCAAAGAGCTTGCAGTAATTTTTTGGGAGAGGTTGACAATAAATATCCCCAAAGCAAGAGAATTCAGTTTATAAAGAAAACTGACTGATCCTTCCTTGCATAGTATGGGAAACACCAACAACTGGAGCCCCTACATCCTAAACTCATATAAATAAATCAGGATAGATTACAAATCAGAAAATTTAAGCAAAGTGGATCAAAGTCCTTTTGACTCGGTCCAAAAGCCAGAATTATATGGTAGTCTCATGGTACTAAAGGGTTTTAAGGAACTTCTCAACATACTTACTGATTTGCAATATGCAGAAAGAGTCGCTTTGCATATTGAAACTGCTGAATTTGTACCAGATGGTACAAAATTGACTTTATTATTTATTTAGTTAGACGGAATCATCAGGAATAGAAATCATCCCATATACATAACACATATCCAATCCCATATGTGTCTGCCAGGTCCTTTAGCAAAAGGTAAGGCAGAAATCAATCAATTTTTAATTGGAAATGTGATGAAGTCCTCAGAATTTCATAAAAACATTATGTTAATAGCAAAGTTTTTTTTTTTAAAAAAGACTTTTCCATCATGTAACAACAAGCCAAGGAAATTATAAGAAAATGTCTTACTTGTTTTTTATACAACAAAACACCACTACCTGCAGGAAGTAGCCCAAAAGGTACTCAAAAAGATGAAATCTGGCAGATGGATGTGTTCTATTTTGTAGAATTTGGAAAACTGAAATATGTATATCACACCATTGATACCTATTCAGGTTTTCAATGGGCAACTGCTTTGAGTTCAGAAAAGGCTGATTTGGTAATCACACATTTGCTAGAAGTTATGATCATTATGGATACACCTGCACAAATAAATACAGACAATGTTCCTCCAGCATATGTCTCTAAGAAAATGAATCAGTTTTTTTGCTTATTATAATATAAAACATATGACAGGTATACCACACAATCTTATAGAGCAGGAAGTTACAGAAAGATCAAATCAAAGGATATGTTAAACAAACAGAAAGGGAGATAAATATCACCAAAAATAGATTGTATAATGCTTGATTAACTTTGAGTTTTCTAAATGCTAATCCTGTGGATAGATTTTGAATACTAGAAAAAACTACAGATGTGTTGACCTCAGAATGGAAACCAGGACTTGTGTTTCTTGGAAAAGGGGATTTGTTTTTGCTTTCACAGGACAAGAAAACTATGGATACCATCAAAATTGGTAAAGACACGATTTGAACATGAGGCACCCCTTGATTAGAAGTAAGATTTAATCAAACAACATGGCCATTTAGTCCAATATGCCATAAGAAAAACTCCCCAAAATTAGGGTTAGAGAAGGGTTTTGATTTTGTCTTTTCAGAATAATAGTATCCAGCTAAGGAATCTGAAGACCACTGGACAAATGAAACATCTGAAGAGAAAGAACAAATCATCCAGAAATAATGTCCCTCAAAAAAGAGTAAATTGGCCCATTGGTATATTACATTTCTAACAGGATAAAATTTCACAAATCTTCCCAAATGTTTATTTCTGCTCTTCTCTACAGACATATATACAAATGGTCTTTCTGTAGTCCCAGTCCAATTAAAAATTAAAGTTGGCTTTGGAGTTTTAGTGTGGCTCTCTCCTTCTCTAAACCCAAGCATACTTGTTAAAGTAAAACCCAAAAATCTCTGTCTCATGTCAGAAGAGCCACCTGTTATAGGACAGAAGAAAAAGAAAATCAAAGGACTATTTTATTTCCTGTAATCTAATAATCCTTTGGTTCTATTTTGAGTTTTTGAAGTTTTCCTTGAGGCATAAATATTATCTCAAAACTTATTAGATTAAAATTAAATTAAAAGTTTTGGTCATGATATTATTTGTCATATAGAGTTCTAACTAATTCTAGAAGAGCGCTTCATGGAGCTTTCTGTAATGATTTCAAGTTTGAGTCTGTATCAGGTAACTAGGAATTAAGTGTTTTTGTATTCTTGATGTGCATAACAAATATTGACCCTCTAACCTCTTTGAGGTCTGCTGCACATAACATTTAAAATGTTTAAGTTTTCTGCAGTGAACCATGACCATGTCTAATAGCAACAACTGTAGTCTCTAAAAGGAGAATGTGGCCCCACAATGATGATTCCACCATGCTACTAAGCTGAAAAACACCATGTAAAGATTGGCTTTATATGGCAAACTGCTAAGAACAATTTTTAGGTGGCTAGCTGAGATGATCCAGCCTTACAGATTACTCTAGCCAGGACTTGAGACAAGCCCTGCACTGTCTGATCATGCAGAGACTGTACACCAAATGGTACAGCTACTTTTCTTAGGACTTGACAACTAACTCCAAATTTTCTTTTCAGGATTCCCTAAAGATGCCGTCTCTCTGAACAGCAGGAAATAAATTTACGAATATGACACCCACATTCCCAAGAGGTGATGTGGGCAGTTTTTGGCCATTCAATGGATTATGTATATTTGGGGTTGACTACAAATTGCTATTAGTTATGATCAGGAAGAAAGTTGAAAAAAGTTGTTTTTGGTTTTTTTAAGGGTGATATAGATATGATCAGATAAAAAAGTAGATTATTGAATCTACTCTGAAAAGAAATTTGGGAGGGTATAGAAATAGGATTAAAAGGTAGATTGCTGAATCTACTTTTAAACCAGAAAAGCAACTACGAGTCTTAAATATTTTATATTGGCTTGGATTTGTTTGTATATTAATACAAAATAATTGAGATCATTTTTGTCAGAATATGATGTACATTTATTTCTAATCTTGTTCAAGATATGATACCTTTGCAAGTCATTTAACAATGTAATGCAAATTTCTAACCCTTGAAAGTTATTATTACCAACTCTTTAGGATAATAATAAATGTTGTTTCTATGTTTAACCATTCAGAGGTAGTAAAAATCCATGGCCAAAATTAAAAGAAGACTGTCCAAATGTAAAAAGGGATGAGAGGCAAGTCAGGCATGGTTATTGGCTCTCCTCTTCATATTAAAGCAAGATTGAAGCCCATGAATGGGGTTTCATAGCCACAAGACAGAGGAGGGATGTGAGGACCTCACTTTGCAAACTCTGTTTTAAAGAAAGGGCTTCATCTTAAGCCATATAATGAGTGTGGGGGAATCTCAGCTCCAGAAATGTGCTGCGATAGCAGAATTTTAACAGATACCCTAAAATAGCCAATTAAGGATCTAGGAAGCAGGGCCATTAAACTTAACAAGGTTCAGATGTTCTTGGGAGGCATCCTGTCCTTGAAGATACCTTGTCTGTTACTAATGGCTCTTTGTTAAGGTTTTAGTTCCCCCCAAACTGTCCAACTGTTTCAGAATCTACCTTACCCTATGCCCTCCTTACCCAATCCCAAGATGACAGAACATGAAGTCCCCTGATTATGGCGTTCCCCCTTTAAAAGTTCTACCCTCCCAGGGTTCCCTGCCACACTTTCCACGCCCACCATGCTGGGGTGATGGACAAGTGTTGGTCCAAACTTGAGTTTGAATATTAAAAACCCTTATGTAATTTGCATTGGAAATCCAACTCCATGAATTCATTTGGGGACCAGAAACCTGGGCATAACACTGAGATTAAAGGTGTGTGTCACCACTGCTTGGTCTGTAAGGCTGACCAGTGGGGCTGTTTTACTCTCTGACCTTCTGGCATGCTTTATTTATTAAAATACAAATGAAATACCATTACAGACAGCTGTTTCTGTCATTTCTCACCCCTTTTTGGAAGTCACTTGCTTGTACTTCCTGCTCACTCATGTAATACTATTTTATTCCTAGGTCTCTGATGGAGTTGGAGACTTTATAGTTATAGTTATTGCTACCAACTTCAGAAAAGAAATTCAGTAAAGAAATGCAAATTGTATAAGGTTGAGAGACATAAAAAGGTTGTTTTGGTATTGCAAATTAGAATAGAAAGTGAATTAGGTACAACCTTTTGGGTTCACTAAAATAGGAATAGATATTGAGTATTTTCTCTGAATTTGTCAATTTTTAATGGACTAGACATTGTTGATGTATTTATTGCTTGTATATACTGTATATAATTATATA